>NC_083340.1:3388225-3688237 GCF_019175385.1 Lycium barbarum
TAAAAGGAAAAACATGTTCCTTCTTCCTGAATAGAATTTTTATGATGGTTAAATTAATTAAACTCGATCCCAGCGTGTAATATACAGTAAGATAGTCATATTTCATTTAGCAATAAGCTCTATATCACAGTACAATATATTTATAAAAGATTGGAAATTAGCTAAAAATTACTGTAATCTTAAGCAAACAATAAAGAAATAGGTCTCTTTCAATTTCCGAGTGTACATCATGACCCGAACCCATGACACATATTGCTTAATTTGGTCCAAGAAACCTTTTGTTTCTCGGGCTATGACATTATTAGATCAAAGCGCACGTACCATGTGAACTTTTGGTATGCCTTATAAGACTCATCACTTTCATCTCTTATTTCATGTAGGTTCGCCTAAGGTATAAAATACAATCCTTCTTCGGAAGATTGCCAGCTTAGAAACTTGTTAATTCTTCTATTCGACCTTTCGTCGTCGCCCCTCGCGTTAGTCATGGGCATCACATTGAGTCTCTGGAAAAGTATCTTCTAGGCAACATTTGGTATAAAGAAAAATCCTGATAGCGGAGAAAATTTTTAAAGGGCAGGAAATGAAGTTTTTATTTTGTTTATTTTGGAGTGCTATTCATGGACTACGTACGTACAATTTTTAAATAATGATATTTTTTCAAGTTTCTGTTGGATGGTCTTAATCTTGATAATTGAGAGGCTAACTAATTTGGCAGCTTAATTTAATTCTTCGCTTGTACCAATCCCAGAAAACAAAAATCTCCAAAGCATCCTTACAAAATTAAAATTAAAATTTTTCTCATTTGAATTATTAGAACCACACATGATTCCATCACTTGTGCTACCAAAGAATCTCAAACAAGAGAGAGAGCGAGCGATCGAGAGAGAGATAGAGATTTATAATACTGTACTTTTCTTTTTTGTTTTTCAAATTGCAAAATCTGTATATACTGATATTTGCTTCAATAGATCACTGGCAATAATTTGGATGCATGGTGGTAACACGTACCAAACTATTTTCACAAAAAAGCTAGCATCCAAGAATTACCAGCTATAGAAACAAAAGTTCATGTCACCAAAATGTAGATTTTTAATTGTATGTTTCCAAATCACTTCTTTAATCTATACCCCATGTTGCAACTACTAGCTAGTACTACTAAATATCTACCTATGATCACCAATAAGGTCCAAAGAAGTATATAATTCATCAAGAACTATTATATCTTCTTCTTCTTGTTCTTCTTTTTTAACCAGCCAAATCATGAAGAAGTTGTGCCCCCATCAAGTTTCTGTAAGGCAAGTTCTGATTTTCACTATCCAAAAGTGATGAATATTGAACTTGATCATCTCTAGGATAAAAAAGTGAACTTTGAGATGCTTGAGAAAATGTACTTAATCCCATTGATCCACTTCCACCATGTTGTTGTAAACCCAATGTTAAAGAAACACCCCCTCCAAGATTATGTTGCACACTCTCATTATTTCCATAGGCAATTGCTCCAGTTGAATTTTGATTATATGATGAAAAATCTAGCTCGATCGCGCCAAACGATTGATCTCCAGCTCTTACTCCATAGTTTTGAACTTGATGATGATGATCATGTTGAAGGCAATTTTTGTTGGTATCATTTTTCTCATGACGGTGATTTATGATGGAAGATATGCACTCAGAGTCTATTCTTACAAGATTTGGCTTTTGATCTTGATCAATGTGTACTGACTGAGGATGATTATGATTAATACCATTCATGTCATCAAGGGCTTTTGATCCATCTGGAGATCCAAGATTATTCTCTTCTTCTTTGGTTTCTTCTAAGTACATTTCTTCCACCATTGGCTTCCATAGCCTTACCCTTGCATTGATGAACCAATTTGACACCTGCCCAAAAGAAAAAGAAAATACATTGATTCTTACACGCAAGATACCTGGTAAAAGACAAAGATTTCAAGTTATATGTATTGATAGTGTAAACAATCAGATCAGTTATAAGGTCAAAGAGCATAAGTTTTATACATTAACGGTATTAAAAAAATTTATACCCTTAGAGCACTTAAAAGACAATTGCAGATAATTCTCTACACAAACAATAATTGGTAACCTTAAAAAAAATGGAAAGCCATCTTTCATAATAGGTCAAAATATACCGATAGTGTAAAAAATCTTTATACTGTCAGTGCATATAATTTAAGCTCGATAATACGTCTCTATGATAAGCAAAAATGTGTAACCTGGTACAAATGGTAACTGACCGATAGTGTGCCTTTTTATATATATATATAGTGTATATATTATATGACATAATTCAAAGACAAAAAGGCTATACTAAACAAAATGTTAATTACATTATTTAATTAATTTCAAACTGTGAAATGGATATTCTAAGAAGATATGCCTCATTAACATAAAACTATTCATATATGGAGAGTAAAATGATGTTATAGTGGAGAAAGGGACATGCCTGGCTTCTTGAAAGACCAGTTTGGCGGGCTAAAATGTGTTTATCAACATCACTTGGGTACCTGCAAAGTTTCCATAAAGAAGAAAGTAAATATAGTTTGTACTTGTACCATAGTTTAAAAATATTTTGTACTTCCATGTGATATAACAAAATGAAATCAACAAAAATTCTATAGGCATAGTTCTGAGGTAGTATAGTATAGTTAAAACTTGAAACCTACAAATGAAAAAAGAAAAAGGAGTTACTGTAGCAACAGATAGTGAGTAACTCCAAGATATTTAGCTATTTTTGTGAACAATGATTGATGGCCCATGGACATATCCTTGGTACTAGAACTACAAGTGGGGTTCTAATGTTTCTTTTTGTTTTTGTACAAAACTTTGATTCTCTCCTAGTAAATATTCATAGTTTTGTATTACACATATATGTATAGCCTCACCCAATAGCTAGTAGATGTATAATATACATAATTTATACACAAATTACAGTAAGTTGAGTTCATCAAATTTAAATCTGGGATCCGACTTACGGGTGAAGAAAGTGTTCAAAGAGCCAAGCACGCAGGACGGAAACTGATCTTTCTGGGAGACCGCGTTGTGGTCTCCATGGATGAGCTTCCATCATATTCATCTGTTGAAAAGCTTTTTGTTGCCTTAGAGTTTGATCAAGAAGCCTGAGTCTTGGTGTTTCCCCTCTAGTTGAACCAGGAACAAGACTAGTACTACTGTCTTTTTCTCCCATGGCCTTTTTTGTGGCCCTAATTTGTCCCACAATTCCATCTCTTAGGCATCTGAAATGCCTTGACATTGCCCTTGCTGCTAAGGATGAGTAAACTGTTGCTGCTCCATTTCCAGCCACTGCTTCAAATGATGATACAACTGCTTTCATTTGATCACAATAGTGCTTGTACCTTCTATCCACCTACACATAAATAAATAAACAGACAAGTCCATGTAAAATGAGTGGAAAAAATTAACCAAGAAAAGCAAAAAAAATTGTATCTTTATTAATCTTTACTTCATAGAGGGTGAACAAGAATAGAGGGTGTTCTAAAAAATTAATGAAATAGTGAAATTATCACCATGTGGGCATTGATGGAAAAGGGCCTTCAGTCTCTAAATTAGTTGAAGATTTGAACTTTTAACTATTTCATGTCAAATACAAGTGAAAACTTCAAAAAGATTCAAAGAAACATTAAAAAGAACGTAAGAATATACCTCTTCAAGCATTTGAAGCAATTTTGTTTTTCTTTTCTGAAGTTCTAAGAGGTCAAGGGACTGTAAAGGTTGCTTTTTTGAAGTACTAGCACTCTCATGATCTTGCCATTGGTGGGGCTTTTGTTGTTGCTTTTGTACTTTTGATGAATCATTTTGCTTTATTCCGAGACTACAGAATTCACCGAGCAGCTCCTGAGCCGGACCTAAGTATTTCGAGTCCCTAATCTGATGATTAAAGTACCCTTGATGTTGGAAATTTGCAGATTTTCCCAAAAAACCATCATGTATTAGTCCTCCTATTTCTTGTTGATTTCTCAGTTCAAAAGACTGTAAACCAATACTAGAAGGATTTGATGAACAGAGAGATAGTGAAAGTCCTTGACTTGGCCTTTCATTTCCTTCACAAGGAAATACACATCTTAAAGATGGATCATCAACAAGTAATGTTCTATTATTCTCATGCCAAGTTTCTTGATGATGATCATCAGTTGGTGTCACCAACATATTTTCACTACTTGTAGTAAAATCAGCTGGCCCCTTAGTGAAATTACCATGTTGGTAAAATTGTTCAGTAATATTCTTGGAAGATGAAGGACCAGCACCACTATTACCATCACCAATCTTGTTGAGAAAATTACCTTTCCATAACACATGAGGATTATTGTTTGGTGGAAACCCTATCATTTCCATACCAGAAGTCAAGTTATACATCTCTGGATTTTGTTCAAAATTTTGCAACTGATGATGATGATTCACCATATTTGGATTTGTATTACTATCTGAATACCAATAACCAGTACTAGTTACCATTGATCTTGGTTTAATCTCTTCACTTTCTTGATGACCAGCCATAAAGATCTGAGCTTTATCACTCTTTAAGTACTTTCATACTCCTGCAACAAACAAAAAATCCATCAAGATCTGCATATCTTTTATTAAAACAACCCAAAAATGGTAAGAAATGACATAGGTAGAGTGAAGAACATCAAAAGGCAAAGATCAAGTGAACCTAAAATAAAGGGTTTTTATATACGTAGTTACCACCAAACTTACCTCTTTTGAACAAAAAGATTGAATTTTTATTCACACAAGTGCTTGTACCAACTTTTCTTTGCATATACATGACTAGTTAAAACTTAAAACTTCAAAACAAGAAAGAAAAAAGGTAAAAAGAAGATCAAGAAATGGACCTTTTTCTCCCTGTTAGTTTTCTCTAACACTTTCTTTCAAAAAAACCAAGTGTACTATGAACACATCCTTAGAAAACACAGGATGATTAGATGATTTATAGGTGTACTGTTGAAGAAGAAAACATTATGGAACTTCCAGAGGTTAAGGAGAGAGAGAGAGAGGCCTAAGGGGGTGTGTGATGATGACTTCTAAGCCATGGTTTTCATTGATATATGCTTTTTTGCTCTCTTACTTTCTCTCTCAAGCAAAAAACAAGGATGTATCAATACTTACAAAATAGACTTCCTGGAAAGAAAATTAAATCAAAGACACCCCCTCTTCAATAATTAATCCTTAAACCAATTAAAAGACGACGTAAAACGAATTCAATCAACCTCCTTTAAAATATGATTTAATAAGTTAAACCAATTATTGTTCTCTATTTTAATTATATGACACTATTTTTTTTTTAGTTTGTTCCAAAAAGAACAATAGCTTTCTACATTTAGAAACAAGTTAGCTTTAAATTTTTCATTTTACTTTTAATAACATATTTTCTCCGTCCTAAATATGTGTCGGTTTTTCCTTATCGAGAGGCAATGTGACTGATCTTCGAAGCTAAATTAGATTAGAATAATTCAATATTTTAAAAGTAAAATTTAGATATTCAAAAACTATACATAAAATAGTATAAGTTGCAATATTTCTCATGTTGACTTAAAAGTATATTTAAAAATATTGATCAAAGTTTACATAATTTAAATTTAAGAAGTGAAAAGCGACAAATAATTTGGGACAGAGAGAGTATTAATATAGACACATATATCATGTCATGTTAAGAGCTTAATTTTAACAGTCTATTCTTTCTTTTGTAACCTTTAATATTTAGTCAGACAGGTATCCATAAAATTAAACGTAAGTAGTGCTGGATAAAATTCAAGATAACTATTGCTTTGTGAAGTAGACATCTAAACTGGAACTACGAGTTAGAAAAAAGATCATATATATTTCCCTGGTACACATATACATCCTACAAGCTGCCAAGATCACATTTTTTTTGTTCTTGATTACTATACCATATATTATATACTTATAATCTTGAAACCCTAAAAACTCATTATGCCATTATTGGTTAATTGTCATGAGCCCATATCATTATCAGCACAGGAGGGAAGTCCCAAAAAGAAAAGATACAAATCCCCAGAACTGAAGTTAAGCTATAGTCTGTAATCAGGCTTTTTCAGATGGTGTTTTTTTTCACTAGTCTGTTTCCTTCATTTGTGGGGCTAACAGTCTGATCAAAACTTCCAAAACTAGACCTTTTAGAACAAGATTTTTGAGGGGGGTGGGGTAGGGGGTGAGGCATGTAAAGACAGAAAAGAGTAAGAAGAGTCAGCTTACTACTGGTTGGAATTAGATGCCATTAACATTGTGGCAGTGCAAAATATTCCCAAAACTATGGCCCTATTGTCATCAGATGAGGTGGTCCAATTTTTCCAACTAATTCTAATTAAACACACCCCACCCCCCTTGTATTAAAGCCACCCACCAATCTTTTCTATCTCCAATTTTTGGGACCATCATCTTTTTTCTTTTTCTTTTTTCCTTCCTATTTTTCTCAATTTCTCATTGATTTTATGAAAAGATAATAGAGTGAACAAATTGGTAACTCTTAAGTAGAAAAGTAGCTTAACATTGGTATTGTTGATTATGTACCGCTTATTTGAGATAGCCCAGTTCGAACCATCACTTTTATTGTAAACAAAAGGAGCCGTTCGATAAAGGAAGTCTGACTTTGGAAAAAAAAATATAGGTATACACTTGCTAATATATCTAATTGGTGCAGTTCGTATATAGGGGCAGATTCAGAATTTAAGTTCTTTATGAATTTAATTTTTATAACAGTTTACTTATCACTTTTTAAATGAATGCATATTACCACTTTTTTCTTATAGTTTATAAATGAATGCTTATTACTAAAATTACCTGCAATTACTTTCTAAATAAGATACCAAATTAAATTCTATAAGTATTTCTTAAATATAGTGCATGCTTAGAATTTATACTCAAAACTTGAGGTGCTACTTATCATAAGCTGCAGCTTCCTGCGAGATAGAGCTACTTGTAAGTTGTAACATCAATATTCAACAAACGAATAAAAGAAAAACTTGCAAGATATTTTCAGAAACATGTAAAAAAGATACTTAGTTTTTGGATAAACTATTCTCTTCCAACATGTCTCATTTCCAATGTGTGGATACCAGAAATATTTCTATAAGACAAAGAACTCAAAGAAATAAATTAAAAGGTCAACATGGGATTAATAGAGGGGAGTCTTGGATCATAGTAAAGTTGTCTTCGTGCGACCCCATACGTTACTAGAGGCAGACCCCTATTTCAAAGTTTACGGATTCCTACAATAATTTCAAATTAACATAAAATAAGAAATAGTTCGCAATCAACTATTTATAAATATTTCGTGAGTTTCTTCGTACAAATACATGGTACGAACAAAAGTGACTAGGCGTGAACCCACACCTTAAGGGTAGATTCGCTCTTGTATATGTCACGGGTTCGTTTCGTGGAATCACCCACTAATGTTTCTTCAGGATATATAGACGACCTATATTACACTCTTTGAGGTACGATTCTTTTTCGCACTATATAGATACTTAGTTAGTGCATCGAACTAAATTTCGAAAGGAAGTAAATTTTTTATTGGTTATTCATGGAGGAATTTTGTTCATGCAGTTGGGGCCAAAATTCAAAAAGACAAAAGTAACACTTGTTGGAAAAAATCACATGATGGATTTGGTTATATTTGGCTTGGTATAGTAGCTAGAATCACACCATTGTGGAGGATGTGCCCACGCTTAAATCACGTGCATGGACCTCACTCCTTTTTTATTCCTAACTTTAATATTTGTCTGTTAAAGGGAATGTGGTCCTGTCACTAACTTTTCTTCGCCGCTTGCCATTTTCTTCTATTTCTTAAACCCCAACCCCCCAACCCCCCACTGGCACTACCCGATAGATGACGATGCATTTATTATTTTCGACTCAAATTTTATATTTAAGTTAAAAAAAATGAAATAATTGTATCAAGTTTTGATGTATTATTAGAATTTTTAAATAATTATTTGTGTTTACAATCTGGTCCATTATATCAACAACAACAAGATACCCAGTGTAATTCCATAAGTGAAGTCTGAAATTGGGAGAGTAGAATATACACAGATCTTACCTCTACTTTTGTTGGGTAGATAGGTTGTTTCCGATAGACCAAAGGATTATTATTTCAATCAAATTAAAGTATAAAAATTGATTTGATGAGTAGCTAAAGTGCAATAAAGACATCCGCTCACAAAACTTTGATATATTTTTTCAAGTGGAATTCATGTTCAAACAGAAATAATTTTTTAACTCTCAGTTCACGTTCAAGTATGTCCTTTCTGTTTCAAACTTCAACCAAATATTGTCCAAACGTCTTAAAATTCTAAATGCATTCCGACCAGTGGCGGATCAAAACTCACATGCATCATTTAAATTCTAGATATTGTGTAGATGTGGAACTACAATATTAAGTGGAGTTTGGATGAACCCAGTAATTTATGATTAGATTCTATAATTATAATTAGGAAATTCATTATATATAAATATTTAATTATAAATCCAATATAACTAAATTAAGCTATAAATTTAGTGATAATAAATTTAGAACTTATAAATTTTAAATGCGGATTTCATCTTTCTCGGCGACTCTACCGCTCTTATCAGGCATTTTAATTTTTGTACCATGGGTGCATATTCCATAAGGGGTTACAAGAATGATGGCACAAAGTGACATCATTCAATATACATGCAATTTTGATAGATGGGAAGTATATAATTTATGAGTATATAATCTGGTTGGTACTAGTTTTTAGGTCAAGGAACAACATGCACTGGCGCGCATGTTAACAACTTTTAATATTGTTGTGGGCGTGGCATTTGTGTTGTGTACTATATCAAATCCCTTTTCCTTACGCAATTCTCTTGTTGTGATTTTATGTGTTAGGCCCTCCTCTCTCCTTTTTGTAGGTCCATATTAATATGCAACGTTTGTTAGCTATAGTACATGCTCTTTTTTCCAACATGTGAATTACTTTTATCAAATTTTTCAACATCTATATATATATATATATATATATATATTTGATGTCAAGATCTTCATACTGCAAGGATAATATAATATATGGTCATCAGGTTTAATTGTTCTGTGGATCTGGATGAATCTATAGCTCTCTATTTATAAATATGTGGCATTATTGTTATTTGAATGGAGAAATCAAATTTTTTTAAGGGTATTCAAGATTTAATTTAATACTATAAAAAGTAATACTTGATCCTATACTGACCAGTGACCACCTTTGAGCCAGTGTTCATTCACCTATGTTTCTAGATTACATTCCTCTCATATTTTAATGACATTATTTCTAGTTATATAATTTGTCTTAATATTCAGGCAGAAATTCATCTAAGCCTTTCATTAGCACAACGGGTTCACTTAGAGAAAAATGGATTACACAATATTTTGTGGGACAAGTTCTATAACTTCAAATCTTCATATAACATATTTCATATACATCCGAAGTAGAACGTTGAATACCTAGGTGTAGCCTTCTGAGCATACAAGTTTAACTTCTATATATTGACAATTAAATTCTTATACAATTAGATTGCTCAAAAAATAACTACTGATAATCGCTTTTCACATTATCAGATCACTTAAAAAATTAGTATAAGTAATCGCTAATAAAAAATGAGATTAATAACTTAAATAAAATAGTCTGCAGCATATAAATATCGATTAAACTAAGCTGTAAGGTTAAGAAAATTTATATCATCATTGTATTTAAATTCAATTCAAGGGATATCGACGTCAAAAACTAAAAGCATCACCCAAAAAAGTCGGGCATGAATTGAGAAACCGAGTATTCTCAACTAGCAACAGCACACATGATTCAGTTATATTTTTGGAAATTTTGTTGCAGCAGGAGTTATTTGTACGCTGTATATACATGGTAGTACCCTGCTGTTCACAGTACTATAGCCCTAGCTAGCTTTTCTAGCTTTATCTTTTTTAGCTTAGAGTGGTCCATGGCACTTAGTAATTGGTATGGACCATCCTACTTGCTCTATGATTAAAAGAACAGCCACTGAAATAGTAAAATTTTGGTCTTGGTAAAAGATTTACCTTTGGTTGACTCTATGTGATAATAAATAGTAGTATTTTTAACTAGTACTGCATGCAGTAATGATTAATGTGGATTCTGACTTCTGAGTTCTGACCCTATATATTGATTCAAACTCGAGTTTTAGGTCTACATCTAATTAATTCTCATGGTTTTAATTTTTTGGGAGACCTTATGATTCATTAATTAATACATTTAAAGATTGTTGTTAGTACCTTGTAAATTTATGTTATGAAATGGAATTAATGGTATAGAGTTTATAAAGTATAAACTACAATCTAATGAATTTTCATTTAAATAGTTAGTGTTGCGACTAGAAATTTGCTAGTTCTAGACACACATTTTCTTAAAGTACTTGTTGGTTATTTGTTTTGAGAAGTTACTCTATTTAATAGTCGTTTTTAAAAAATTAGTAAAATAATCGCCATATTGAATTTGATATTATATTATAACGCATTTGGTTGTCATTAATTTCATTTTCGGTATAAATAATGCTTGTATAACTTTGCGGTGTTATTTTATACTAGATCTATGTGAGATAATTAAAATCTGTATAGCGCTGATAAACTATCATATTGAAATTTAATTTAAATGTTAATGTTCTCTGTATTCTTTCAATTTTACCGGATGTTCCTTAGGGGCTATGATACAAACAATAACATAATTTCTTCCTTTAATTTCTCCTACCATTTTGGGGTTTTCTTTAGCGGCGAAACTGAAAAAAAAATTGTTTCATTGAGACTGTTGTGATGATGATTAAAGGTTGATCTAAAATTTTAAGTTTATGGGTTTTTTATTTTAAAAAAAACAGCTTATTAGGTTATGCATAAATTATTTATACGTAATTAACTTATCTTTCAATAAAAACGACATTTTGGCCAAAACTACTAAGTTTTGGAGCCGAATCCTTATTGAACTCTAGTTGTACCAGAGGTCCCCTACCCGCATTGGGATGCCAACTAATTCGGCGTGCCGATTAAAGGAAAAAAATGTTCAATATCAGAAGTTATTCCAAACTCAGAAGTCAAAAATCCATCTGCTCAAAGATAAAGAGATCTTATCCATCCCATCACAACCCATAACCATTGTAGCCAAGAAATGAAACTCTAAAAGCTAGCTGACACAGGGTTAAGTCACAAAAATCTCATCTTCTTAAGTCAAACCAATCAATTCGATCCTCCGTTACAATTTACAATACCACAAAATATATATATGATTCATATTAAATCTTAAAACAAGTCATTGTCATCATTCCCACCACGAAAAAGAAAATGTTTTCACAACCAACCCTCTGCTTGTTATTAATTAAATAATAATCACCAGATTTCAAAAACTTAAATTAAGCTATTATAAAAAATTTAATCCCACGGATTGGTTCGAACTTGTAAATTAATTGCTACGTTATCTTTTCTTCTCTGTCTTATTATTTGACTTAATCTTTCCGATGGATGTTCACGTCAATCATGAGTTAATAATGATACACATTTGTTTGATAAAACCTTTGCCTACATTATTCCCTACCGTTCTTTTGTTAATGAGTTTTTCGTACGTTAGCAAAGATCCATAGTTGTTTTCCATGCTTCCCTCTTCATTGGCAAAATCTTGAAAACCCTAATATTGCTTTATAAACTTAGGGTTGCAATCAATTAATCCATCTATTTTAGCTGATGAAAAGAAAAGGATAGCTTTCTAAAATTAAAGTTTTCATTTTTCTCAATAGCTATCTTTTTCTTGATATATATTTTTCTAACTTATATATAATGACAATGTAAGTAAATATTTAATTTGTTGTAACAAGTACCACGCTTTACTTATCAGGTTATATACTAATCACGCCTTTTATATATGGACGGTTTATATGGTGTATGTAGTTATCTTTTACATGTATATATATATATATATATACACACACACATACATGTACATATTTTACAATGTCGGTATATAGAAGTTAAACTATTTTCAATCCTTATGTGCAGGGCATTTTAATTATATATATATAAAATAATTAAACTAAAAAGGAAAAAATTTAAGTTATGGAGATCTAAAAATCAATGTAACCAATCATTTCGCCATTAGTAATATCTTTTTTCCCCTTAAACTAATCATACATACGCGAAGGATACTGGCAATTTGGCATAAGTCTGCTTCTTAGTAAAACATACAAAGGCGGCCCACGTAGGAAAGTTTTAGTTTACATGTAAATAATGACATGGACGTGGTCGGATAAATTTATAAAAATTTATTTATATTTTGTGTTTGATGCCTGTTAAAAACAATGTTTGTGGTTTTCTTTATGACATGACAACAGCTTCATACTTTTGTTCTTGAATGGACTGTCAAGATTCTGTTTGATGCTTTCATACCCTAATAAAAACACATAAACCTAATCTTAGTAATCGATTATATTAGAAATCAAATCAACGGTCTGGAAAAAAAAATTGGTGTTGTTTAAATACGGTAACATGTAGCAATATAGTAGCCTATATATCTTAGTGCAAATTAATCAAATCTTCAATGATCCAGTAGTATCAATCAGTAGGAATCGTCCATACAATAAATTTGGTTTCAAATTCTCAAGGACATAAAAGGTTTATAATTCAATAATATCGATAAGAGGAATTCACACACAAAATTTGAACTAATAGTACTGACTGCTGAACATGTATCGTTTACTCTACGTGTTCAACTGTCAATAGTTTCGATTCAAATTCCGTGTTTGTTTTAAAAGAATCTATTTAATATGTACTATTATAATTTTAGAACATAATTAATTCAAAGGGTAGAATTCATAATCCATAATTTTATATCGGAATAGTGATAGTTATGATACCTGCGCACGTACACGTGGAGGCAAAGGAAGAAGAAACAGAGTCCTCTTCTTTAAAATTGTGTAAGTGAAAGTGAAAGAATGTGATTTTGATATCTCAAAACAAGTTGGGACTTCAAAGTGATTATATTGCCTCTTTACTAAAATGTTATTGTCATGCAGTTATTCTTCGACAGCAATATCCCATGCAAGTGGAACAAATACTTTCTCTATATTTGAAAATCTTTTTTCATCTCATAGAAGAAAACTTACAGTCTTGTCCATCCTTGTACTTTAAAGTTTAAAGATACTTTTTTCTCTATTAAGACATAAGTAAGAAAGCAAAATATATGAAGGTGATGTTCAACTTCTTTTATCTACTTTATTTATTTCTTTTTCATGATGATTTTGTCGGTACTAGGAAATGCCTAGAGCCCTAGAGCAATATAACCAGCAAGAAATGACATTTGGTTTGTGTTCAATTTTGACATTCTTAATTATAGGAGTTTCCTCCAATAATTTTACTAAAAGATATAAGTTATATACGCTGCTGAAAGTGTAATGAAGTCTTATCTTCTTATCGTAATTTAATCGGTTATAGTAAGTTTTTCTTCAAATTTTTAAGTTATTAATCATTTATGGTATTTGATATGATAGTTACTTGTTGTTGTTGTAGGCCAATTTTACCTATTGATATTAAAAATACTTATACACTTATATAGTGCTTAGAACCCTTTAAAAAGTATACTAATACTACTACTAGTACTAGTTAAAAGAAGAAAACAACTCATACATGGTCGTTTTCAAGATCACCTCAGACTCTAACTCTGAAGAATCATTAATTGCATGAATACACACAACCCCATAAATGAAATGTTTATCTTGAATTGACCGTAAAAAAATAACACAACAACAACAATAACACACCAGTATATTTTCATCAGGTGGGATCTAGAGATGATAGAGTGTACGCAGGCCTTAACCCTACCTTGTGAGGAAATTGCAACAATAAGAAATACATAATTTTGGCTTTAATTAAAAACAAGAATAAATAGGTTTCAATTTCTTCTTAATTCACACATTAATAATGTCCGTTAAAATAGTCTGTGAACCTTTACACTTATTTTGGCTTTACAACTATAACACATTTGTAAAGCAAAATGTTTTTTCTCTAAAATTGTCGAATAATTTTGATGTATTCTGAATGTTTAATTTTATTTACCCAAATTAAGAAAACAATATACAAAATTTAACTCAAAATGAGAAGAATTAATCATTCTACACATCCTTTTTGGAGCGCGGCCAGTTTTGGGACACGTGTCCTTTTTGGTGGGACCTCCGTGTTTTCATCTTTCTTCCTGGCGGACCCAACTTTAATTAAAAGTTGATATATGAAAAGAAATAAAGAAAAAGAAATGAGAACATTCAAACCATGACTCCATGAGAGTTGATATATTTTACCAATTTTTATGTGAATATATTAACATGAATATCTTAATTTTTCAAAAAAATATTATATTAAAAATTACATGAAGATAAAAATAAATAATTATATTTCAAGTAAAAAATGTTTAAAAAGTTGGTAGAGAGAAACTAGTAGTAATATTAATTGTCGTTTAAGCAAATTATGCAATTTATATACTACACACACACATGTTGAGACGCTTTAACATTGTCTAAATATCAAATTAATTCCTTAATCGATTGCATTTTGAAACGTTTTAGTAAATGCCTTTGCATGCCCATTTTGTATACTTAGCAATTTTCTAGTAAACGCCTAATGTTTCTATATTTAACACAATAATATATATATATATATATGTTATTATTATTACGACAAGTCACGAAAAGAAAAAAGAAAAAAAAAATGTTCTTCTAAATAACATATCAGTATGTTCATTAGCTGCAAGAATTTTTATTTTTTCACATATCCTGACTTTGACATTTGTACGCGTTAGGTTTTGTCATGTAGTCGATATATATATATATATATATATATATATTATTACGACAAGTCACGAAAAGAAAAAAGAAAAAAAAATGTTCTTCTAAATAACATATCAGTATGTTCATTAGCTGCAAGAATTTTTATTTTTTTACATATCCTGACTTTGACATTTGTACGCGTTAGGTTTTGTCATGGACGACTACACCTATTTACAAGGTCATATCACACCCTGCTCAATATGTACTAATTTTCCACAAAATTAGACTATCTAGAAAACTTTGAATATTATTTGACTCCCCTTGGCATTACAATAGGTCTCTAGAAAATGTCGCTCTTTCTAATACAGGCAAACTTTAATTCAATTTCTAGACCCCCGAGCACATTATCTTCTTGACATTGTTTTTTAATACGACACGAACAATCTAACCTAGTGTATTGAGTACGTATAGGATTGATGAATGATGGAAGGGTGATGATAACCGCTTATTTTATTTTATATCGCCCTTTCGGGACACTATAGGAAGGTGCTGCGTAACTCTTTCTGCCAATGCTAGCCACCAACAATTGTCTCTAGAGTATGTGGAAAGTTGCTGTAGCCAAGACAAAATTTCATTTCCCACAATCTTATCAAAATTTGTGGCCCTAAGGAGCCATCAAATGGCAAGATTGCAGCATTGAACTTTCAACACAAAGTCAAGTTCACAAAGCAATTTTTCCACACTCCTCTGTGTTTGTGAAAGCCTCTGCTTTTACACTATGTGGGGCTAATTTTTGTTGAAGAAATAATACGGCCATTTTGCGGTCCCTCCTTTAATTGTTTCACATAATCGTAAATTTGATTATAGTATTTTCTTCTTAGATGAAACATAAGTCAATGTTATATTTAGGCGTGTTGAATTTTTCTTTAATTTGTTTGAACATGTGGCAGTACGTAGTTTTGCATGTAATGCGTGCCACTAGTTGTAACATCATTATAATCGTTGAGGTAGAGTTAAGTTCTATGCACCGACGATGTATATTACTTAAAATATTAATATTTATGCAATAAGTAGTTGTAATAAACATTAAGCGATGAGTTTAAACAATTTTTACACTGGCAGTTCATCTTTAACTGTTGTAGACTTGTAGCATATAATACATCCTATTTTCAAGATGTCAAATCTTATATTTTAAGGAGACTTACATGATGATATAAATAATTGTTTAAACTTTCGATAAATAAATTTAAATTCTAATTGATAACCTGCTAAAAATGTAACTACTGCATCTTTACATTATCAATATATATAACTTACTGGTAGTGTTCGCCTTCCTCTCAAAGGAAATATCTCATCAGGAGAAACATTGACCAAAATTCCTAAAGGAGAAAGGGGTTTGGTGGAGTTATGGTAAGTCAAGTTTCCTTATCCTTTTTGTAGAAAATAATATCTCAGGCAACTTGCAACTTCAATTGCTACAAGACACTAATTTTCCAACGTAACGGTCTAAAACACCAATTAATTTACAATTTTATGGCGAACAAAAACTGGAGATATATTTAAATATTTTATTATTGGATCATAAGATCCAAATATGTTTGGTATATTAATGCATGATAAAATATATCTTGAATTACTTTCTTAAGAAGAAAGAAAGAAGTCTCCGATAGGACTAAGGTCAATGCAAATGACAAAAAAAATTCATAAACTATTTAATATAAAAAACAAGATTTCTATATTAATAAAGTTTAAAATTCGTTTCAAAAGAAGTTGTTTAAACTTGCACGAATCCTCCTATAATAACCATTTCCTATAGACAATCACAAGAAGTTTCTTTGGAAATTTTCTACCATGCCAATTTAGTCTGATTCGACCATTTTGTTTTATTAGACATTATCTTCATTTTTTTTAATACGTGGCCGTCGTCTAATGGAATTAATATAAAACAAATAACCCTTTTTATATATAGGAAAATTTGCATTCTTTGGAGTAGTTTTCAAGTAGTTCAATAACAGTCACTTTTATCTACAACTTCGTTTCAAACAAGCCATACTTCCTCCCCTGTAATAAATTTTTATATTATAATGTCACCTAAAATATATTACAAATAATTTTTCTTTAAAATGTTGAATTTGTAATTTTAAAAATAAAGACGCATTACCTGCTACAACAAATGATGATATAAAAGTTCATTATATAGTAACATTGTATATAACGTAAACACTCTTTTTTTCTTCGAAAGAACGAATTAATGACATGTCGTACGTAGAGAGACTTTTACTATCACCTACCATCGACATGTTATATATAATGTTACTTTAGTTTTCTATTCTTAAAATTAATAAGCTGTTTAATTTGATGTAAGTTAATACCTAGTATGACTATATTAAATATTTGATAAAGTGCGAACTTCGGTTCTTGCCTAATTGCTTCTCTTCCCCATTCACAAAAACTTGGAAAAAAATGCATGTGTTTATAAATTTGCTAATAAGGTTAATATTTCATGAATTTAAGAATCTAAATAGATGCTGAAAACACCATACATTAAAATATGCAGGATTTTCATAAGAGATATACCAACACACGAGGGGCAGCCCATAATTATATCGCAATCATTATGTGAGGAAAGGCCGTAATAATATACAGCAGTATATACTACTATTAATAAGAGAATGTATACTACTATTAATAAGAGAATGTATACTACTATTAATAAGAGAATGTAGGAGCTTCGGGTCAATGTGAATTGACCAAAAGCCCTCACTCTCAATAGTATTTTCGAGATTACCTGTGTCAGTGCAGCTTTTTTATGCCACAGTGCTTTCTGTGGGTCCCAAGCCATTCACATTTTAGATATCTTCCCTATTTTAGGTAATGTCTATTTTATCTTTGACATTTCAATCCTCCATTTATGTAATACATTTTACATTATGTAAAATTTAATTTTTTAGCCAAGATATTTATACATTTTTCTTTAAATTCATATATAATCTATTTTTGAATTTATCACAAAATAAAATATTACTTTTTATGATAATATTTTAATATATATACACACACATTACTGTTCATTGTTACATATATATGTATGTGTTTATATATATATATATATATATATATATATATATATATATATATATAAACGAGTTTTGATTGTCATTAATGTAATGTCTTAAATTATAATTTAAAATTCATTTATAATATAAATAGACGATCTTTTAGGAATTTGTTATAGAATATACCTCTATTTTTATTAATTATTTTATGTTACCTTCATTGAAATATATTTATAAAATTATTATTACATGTTATTTTTACTTGTAAAAATAGATACCAGAGTTTTGATTATTATTAATAAAAAAAAAATATCTTATTCTTCTCATCTATTTCATTATAGAACGGCATTAAGTTATATACTCAATTTGTATTTCTCACTTTTTTTCCGTCTCGAAATGAATTTGTTTTTTATAGGAAATTTGTTACATAGATTAAAGAGATAAAAAAAAAATCATGATTTCAAAGAAGTAAAAGAAAAAAAAGATAAGTTAATAATGTAAGGATAAAATAGAAATTTTAAAAAAACAATTAGGATAAAGGGGAGAGAATAACTATTGTTCAAAGTTGAGAGAAAATTTTAATTTTAAAAATAAAATTGGGGAGTGAAAATAATTTTCAGTAGTAGAGTTTTAACTCAAGCCTATTAAGATTGAGAGCTCCCTGCATTTGTTTGGGGTTTTATTTATCTCTTATTTTGGTCGACAATTCATTCTGCTTTTTTCCGTGTTTAACGAACATTTGTATTATCTTAGACTATATAAATTTCTAATATTTAATATTCTACTAACAAAATTTAGATTAATTTTAAAGTTTCATAGAAACTGATGCATTAATTTTTTAATTAAAATTATTATAGTGAAATTATAAATTAAGGATAGAATGGTTATTTTGTACTATATCTATCCCATTGTGTATGACACAATTGCCATAGGAAGATCTTAACCAGAATTTCATTATGAATTTTAAATTTATTTTATTAATTTTCATCACAAAAGTTATGAAATTTAAAGTTTGAAATTCAAAACAAAAATAAATAGCTTGACTCAACGAGAGGCGATAGTACTTTTATAACTAAATATTGAATTTAATTATTTGTCCCACAAATTTTCCATCGTTTAGTTTTAAATTCATAAATTAATAATTAATATCTAGATATTTTATTAGTTTGTAAAAGATTATAATGAGATATTTTAATCTTTTTAATAGCATCACTTTTAAATTTCATCCTAATTTTACATCATTTAAATATTGTGTTCCGCTGAATAACCATGAAAAGATTCCTTTAAAAAGAATTCTAGTCACCATGGCTCCACCTAAGTAGAATGCTTACTTTTATATTAGCATTTGAGTAATTGCATTAGAATAGTTGAAGAATTGAGACGGTTATTAATTAAAATAAGATCGAAAAAAAGTATTTAGCAAAAATAATTCAAAAAAAGGTTGAGTATGCTCTTGCCAATTGTAGCAGAAAAATGATAGGATTAAGTTACCTTATTACTTCTAAATATTTTCGATTTATGCTTAGTGCCAGTAAATATTGATCATATTATACCATTTTTAAATAAAATCAAAAAAAAGTATTTAGCAAAAATAATTCAAAAAATGGTTGAGTATGCTCTTGCCAACTGTAGCCAAGAAATGACAGGATTAAATTACTTTATTACTTCTAAATATTATAGTACCTGAACCATTTTTAATATCTTCACTTTATCTTTATTTTTTTCTTAGATAGACCAAAAAGATTAGTTAAAAGTTTCAAATAGCATATAATAATAGAATAATATAATTTTGGGCCTGGGCTTTGCCTGGGCTATCGTTACTAGTAATAAAATAGAAGAGGACACATCTTTCTAATGTTAAAAAAGGTACATATGGCCTAGGCAAGTAAATTAGAGTATTTCTAGATTGACTATAAGTCAACTTATTGTACTATTACTATATAGTATTCCCAATCTTAATAATTAAGAATAATTGGGAGGTTCTGATATCTTCCAATGATTGGTACTGTTACCAATAAAACAGTCCATTCTATAAAAAATGCCAGCATATTTGTCTGAATGTGTCTTAAAGTATTCAATAATTTCAACAAAATAACTTAGAATTTTCCTCCAAAAAGAAGAAGAACAAATTAGATAAAAAAAAAGGAGAAAATAACTCAAGAGGATCAAGTAATTGTTGCATTTGTTCTTTGGAAAAAGACGAACTCGTGATTCACTTTCATATCATATTATTCCTTAACTCTCAATTACGCAACCCTTAAATGAAGTGAAAGTGCAAAAAAGACTCAATTATTTTTGGTTATATCAGGTTACATTATATTATCAGTTAAAAATTCTTCATGGTCAATATATATGATTTTTGTTCTTATATAATTGTGGATAATATAATTCATTACCCAAATATGGAAACATAAGAAACTCCGTATGTCAATACATAGAATCCCTTACTTTTGGATACACTATAAATGTAAAGAAGGACCTTACACTAAAAAAGAATTTAAATTTGGAACTAGGAACCTCCTTCTTTTTGTTTTTACTTTTTTCCCCTTAATTATTACTCCATTAAAATTCAAAGAATTGGTGGAAATCCTGTAAGCAAAAAATAATGACGAAAAAAGCAGCATTTGATTTACCATATTGGGCTAGGATCTCTGATTATTCAAGCCCATTACAGTCCAATAACCTTTCTGGCCCTGGCCATAAAAATGGATTGTGTCATTTGCACTTTCATCCCTATTTTGTTCTGGTCTTTAATTTTTGTCACTCAAGATTAAACGTGGCAACCGGTTCCGGCTAACCGGTTTTAACCGGTAACCGGACCGGTTAAACCGGAACCGGTAGAACCGGTTAACCGGTTCCGGTTAACCGTGTTTTTGTTTACCGGTCCGGTTCCAATATTTTGGAAACCGGAACCGGTTAAACCGGTTTAACCGGAGGATCGCGCCGCCACATGATGCCATCTAGGTAACAATAGTTTTACTAGGTTACCGACCCTGGCGATGGGGTTGTCCAGACCAGAACAGGTCCAACAAACGCCCTAAAACGCCATCTTCGGCTAAGCGGGCAAACAACAGGACCACCGCCTGGTTATGAACAGTCCGCCTGGGTCAGTCTCTACCTAACCTTGAACATCATGTTTTGGCGTTGATCATGATGCATTAAAGCATTATTACTATGATCTTAGTAGTCTAGTGTGATGTAATTCAACGAGGTATTTAGCCTATAAGGCTAATCATGAATTGTAATAAGATTTAAACAAAAGAAAAATAAAATTTATACCTTAATAATGGAAGTTGTGCTCAGCAGAAGGAGATTTATGTGAACAAACTTTTATTTATGTAAGAAAAGTTTTTTACAAGAGGGGGAGCTGGAGAGAGCTTGTGCTTGGGGGATCCAAGACTTGCCTCTCAACTAGGATGAGTGATCCTTATATAGCGGATCAGAAAAACAAAACAACAAAACTAAATGGCCCACAACATGATGGCCTAAAGAAAAACAGAAAGGAAAAGTGGCCGAAAGTGGCCAAATGGAAAACATAATTATTACAACTTTAATAATTAAAGCTGCTTTTTTTAAAGCAGATTCCTTTTTAAAAGAAGCCGCCTAGTGGCGGGTCCCACCGATCACTTCATTGGTGACTTGCCCTTGTCTTTTGTGGTGCTGGAAGATTCTTCCGGTTGGCTAAGAAATTGAGCCGCAAATTTTTCAAAGTCTTATGTATTATCTGGACTTTGGGATTCCCCTGCTAAGACTTGTGTATTATAATCTTCTTCCTCTTCATTTTCATTGTCAGTGGTATGACCAACGGACGCCATTGATATATCTGACATAGCTTCCATATTAAGATGCTGCATCAAATTAGATTTAAATTCCTCCATGTAGGTGGCTATAAGCTGTTCTGGGGGAATTGCATCTTTCTTCATTTGGATTTTTCGAGCAATATGCTCAAAAGGACTGGGAATTTCCTTTTGTCTGGAGTTAATGGAGTCCTTATAATGTGCAATAGTAGTTTTAATCTGATTTATCAAATCTTGTCCTGGGATAGTACCATCCTTTGATTTTTGGAGTAATTTTTTCCAGAATTTTGTATAAAAAAAATTCTGTTTAAACAAGGCATATTTTGCGAGGTATAACCCACTTCAACTGACCATTTCATGATCCATGGAATAGAGAATTCAATGAAGAAATACATATTAGAAATTTCTTCAGAGAAAGTAATATTATTTTCCAGATCTATTATTTTTGGAGAAACATCAACCCATTCAGTATATAAACTCTTGAAAGGTTCTGGTAAAATTTTTACGGTTGGACCATAATGGATCCACCATTGACAAAACCAATTTGGGATGCCATGTTTATAAACATTGGCACAGATTTTTATAAACCAAAAATGTTTTTTATTATCATTCTCGTATAAAAGAGCTTTATTAAAGCTTTCAACATAATCCCAATAATTGAATTTAACTGGGACCTTTTGTTCTGGGTGGATATAATCCCTGTCCTTTAACGGACTTATTCCCCATTCATTTGGAGAAAAGATTTTTTTTATAACAATTTTTGAAAATTTATAAACTTTTTTGGTATTAGCTGGATAAAAATGTTGGAATTCTGCTGATCCTGTATTTGAAAGGACCATTTCATAATGCATCCGATATTTATAAGTTGGAGTTGCGTATGACACTTTATCAAAATACCTTTCCATTATTTTCCAAGGTTCATCTTTCCATTGGAGATCATCATTCTCAAGGAGAATTATTAACTCTCGTTGAGTATTTTCTTCATATGAATCAGTGTCCCCATTATCATCCGCTATGAGAGCACTGGAATATGATGGAGGCATATTATCTCCTCTTTTCTGTGCTTCTATAAAAGCAAGATATTCAGCATATGTGATTTGTTTCTGGGTATTACCAGAAGTTTCTGTAATATTGTCGGCTATTAGCCTTCTGTTGCCCATTTGGGCGAGAACAGTACCTCTGCTTGTTCCCTTTTGTCCTCTTCCCCCTCCTCTATTAGAGGGAGGTGTTAATGTAGGTCTCATCCTGCAAATGAGAAGATGACAGTTATAAACTTAAATATTCTCTAGTGAGAAAATCAGGGAGACTATTATCTGATCCTTTTTTATAATGAATCTCAAAATCAAATGGAGCTAAAAGGGCTTGCCATCTGGCAAACATTTGTTTAGAAACATCATGTTTGCAATCTTTATTAAACATAAATTTTGCCGCTTGGCAATCAGTTTTTATTAAAAACTTTTGATTATATAAATCACCTTGGAATTTAAGAACACATTTAACTATAGCAAGAATTTCTTTTGCTACAGTCGCATAGTTCTTTTGACTATTATTCCATTTGCCAGAATAAAACTGGATTAAATATTCTTGTTTATCTTTTGCGCCAGTAGCCTATGGTAGAGGCAGAGTGAAAGTTCCTAGTTCTAGCGGTCCTCAGCACCGTATTTATGCTTTGGCTGAACGCCAAGATCTTGAGTCTTCTCCTGACGTGGTCACAGGTATATTATCGGTATTCTCTCATGATGTATATGCTTTGATTGATCCAGGCTCCACATTGTCATATGTTACTCCGTATATTGCGGATCGATTTAGAGTCGAGCCGGAGTCGATTAAACCTTTAGAGGTGTCTACACCCGTGGGTGAATCGGTAATAGCTAGCCAAGTATATAGAAACTGTGTAGTTGTGATTTGTGATCGACGTATTATGGTTGAATTGCATGAGCTAAAAATGGTAGATTTTGATGTTATTATGGGCATGGATTGGTTGGCTTCTTGCTATGCCAACGTTGATTATAGAATGAAAGTGGTTTGGTTCCAATTTTCGGAAAAACCAGTCTTAGAGTGGAAAGGGAATACGGCCTCACCAAAAGGTAGGTTGATTTCCTATCTAAAGGCAAGGAAAATGATCACGAAAGGATGTATCTACCATCTAGTTTGGGTTCAAGACGTAGAAGCTGAATCGCCAACTTTTCGGTCGGTTCCTGTGGTGAACGAATTTCCAGATATATTCCCGGAAGAGCTTCCAGGCCTTCCTCCCGAGCGGGATATTGATTTTTCCATTGATGTGTTGCCAGACACTAAGCCTATATTTATTTGTCCCTATAGAATGGCACCCGCAGAATTGAAAGAGTTGAAGGAGCAGTTGAAAGACTTGCCTCATAAAGGCTTTATTAGACCTAGTTCATCCCCGTGGGGAGCACCCATATTGTTTGTCCGAAAGAAATATGGATCATTGAGAATGTACATTGATTATCGACAATTGAATAAGGTGAGGTTTAAGAATAAATATCCTCTCCCAAGGATTGATGACTTATTTATCAATTGCAAGGCGCCAAATGGTTTTCAAAGATCGATTTGAGGTCCGGGTATCATCAAGTGAGAGTTAGGGAGAAAGATATCCTTAAGACAGCCTTCAGAACAAGATATGGTCATTTTGAGTTCCGGGTAAGGTCATTTGGGCTAACTAATGCACCGGCAGTATTTATGAATTTGATGAACAATGTGTTCAGACCTTTCCTAGATCTGTTCGTGATTATATGTATCGACGATATCTTGGTGTATTCTAAACCCGAGGCAGAACATGCGGATCATTTGCGTACTGTCCTTGGAGTTCTTCGAACTCGAGAGTTGCTTGCAAAATTCCAAGTGTGAGTTTTGGTTGAACTCAGTTACATTTCTGGGACATATTGTTGCAGCCGATGGTATTCGGGTAGATAGTCAAAAGATTAAGGACGTGAAGACTTGGCCAAGGCCCACAACTCCTACGGAGGTTCGTAGTTTTCTGGGCTTAGCAGGTTATTACAGGAGATTTGTTGAGGGTTTTTCTTCCATTTCCGCACCACTCACAAAGTTGACCCAGAAATCAGCGAAGTTTCAATGGACAGATGCTTGTGAACGTAGTTTTCAAGAGTTGAAAGATAGATTGACTTCTGCCCCAGTCTTGACACTTCCAGAGGGATTGGAAGGATATTTTGTTTATTGCGATGCTTCAGGCATTGGGCTAGGCTGTGTATTGACGCAACATGGTAAGGTGATTGCGTATGCTTCACGATAATTGCGGAAACATGAGTAGAATTATCCAACCCATGATCTAGAATTGGCCACAGTGGTTCATGCATTAAAGATATGGAGACATTATTTATATGGTGTCCATGTGGATATTTATACAGATCATAAGAGTCTTCAGTATATCTTCAAGCAGAAAGAGTTGAATTTGCGGCAACGACGATGGTTGGAATTGCTAAAGGATTGTGATGTTGATATCTTGTACCACCCTAGAAAAGCGAATGTTGTGGCTGATGCTCTTAGCCGTAGATCTATGGGAAGTTTGTGTGATGTACGACCAGAGAAGAGAGAAATGGCTCGTGAGCTCCAGCAGTTAGCTAGCCTAGGAGTTCGAGTAGTGGACTCAGGTAGCAGGGGAACTACTATTCAGAATTCAGCAGTCTCGACGCTAGTAGCGGAAGTGAAAGAGGGACAATACGAAGATTCCATGCTAAGGCATTACAGAGATATGCTCTCTCAGAAAAAGGAGTCATCATTTGAGCTTGCAGGAGACGGAGTTCTCTGATGCCGAGACAGATTATGCGTTCCTGATGTGGCAGGTTTACGCCACCAGATATTGAGAGAAGCTCATTGTTCCCGTTATTCTGTTCACCCTGGAGCGACGAAAATGTACCATGATCTTAAGTCTATATATTGGTGGAATGGGATGAAGAAAGATATAGCGGAGTTCGTAGCTCAATGTCCCAACTGTCAACAAGTGAAAATCGAGCACCAAAAGCCGGACGGATTGTTGCATGCTATAGAAATTCCAACTTGGAAGGGGGAAGTAATTAACATGGACTTCATTACAGGCTTACCCCGTTCTCGACGTAAGTATGATTCCATATGGGTGACTGTGGATGGACTCACGAAGTAAGCTCGTTTCTTACCCGTCAGAACGACGTATGTGGCAGAAGACTATACAAAGCTCTATGTTAAAGAGATAGTGAGACTCCATGGTGTTCCAGTATCTATTATCTCGGATAGAGGGACTCAGGTTACAACTAATTTTTGGAAGTCTTTCCAAGAGGGTTTAGGGATCCAAGTGAGCCTTAGCACGGCATTTCACCCGCAGACAGATGGACAAGCTGAGCGTACCATTCAGACTCTTGAAGATATGTTGCGGGCATGTATGATAGATTTTGGAGGGAATTGAGATGATCATTTTCCACTCATTGAATTTGCTTACAACAATAGTTATCATTCTAGCATTCAAATGGCACCGTATGAGGCTTTATATGGGAAAAAGCGTAGATCCCCAATTGGGTGGTTTGAAACAGGAGAGGCTAAATTGATAGGTGTCACGACCCAACCTAGGGCCATGACGAGTGACCGAGCTTATCCTGCCCGATAACCTATCTTACGTTACTTGTTCTCAAATATGGCATTCAATAGGTTTTTTTTTTAACTAAGTCTGAAAGCGGTAAATAAAATATCGGAGTCGACCTGTAACTCAAACATCCCAAAGCATATTTATATATATATACATGACATAAGACAAGGCGAGCCAACGAGGCTACCGCCACTTCTGTACAACAAAATAATGGCCGACAAGGCCAAACAGTAACCATGACACCCACGCTGTTCGCAGACTTCTAAAGAGTATGACCCGCAATATATACACAAAATTATACCAAAACAGGAACAGTCTCCGAAGCAAGTGGAGCTGTCTGACTTCCAATGCTGACTCCTCCTAGGTGGCTAGATTGTCGAACCGCGTCCCTGAACCTGCGGGCATGAAATGCAGCCCCCGAAGAAAGGGGGTCAGTACGGAATATGTACTGAATATGTAAAGCATTACTGAATCATAAACAAGGAAAAGCGTAACAGTAAACAAGTTTAGAAGTAGCCCGGGAGTAACCTGGAACAACATTTTGAACCGTGCCATATGGTACCTTACATAAATTCTATCATACACAATATAAATACGGCATACACATATTCTAGAATACACAATATAAATATAGTATCACAATAGTCCCTTCGGACAGCCGCTTCCGGCATAGTAACATAATAGTCCCTTCGGACGGCCGCTTCCGGCATAATAATGATGATGGCCCCTTCGGGCATGCCGCTTCCGCCATAATAATGATGATGTCCCCTTCGGGAATGCCGCTTCCGGCATAATAACATAATAGTCCCTTCGGACGGCCTCTTTCGGCATAAGAATGATGATGGCCCCTTCGGGCATGCCGCTTCCGGCATAATAATAATGATGGCCCCTTCGGGCATAATAATAATGATGGTGGAAAGTAGACATAAGTCGTAAATGAAATGAAGCAGTAAAACTCCGCATCCCCTTCGGAGTGGTTTTGAAAATAACACACTCAGACATAAGCTGAGGCCATAGCACACTCAGGCATAAGCTGAGGCCATAGCACACTCAGGCATAAGCCGAGGCCATATATTATATAGCACACTTAGTCATGTCACGAAATCATCAAGTAGATTAGGCTCAAAAATCTCGCACCCACCCTTCAGAGTGATTTTGAAAGTCTAAATAATAAAAATCGCACCCCCTTCGGAGTGGTTTTGAAAATCGACTTTATGTTTCTTCTAGTACAAAACTAATTTTCTTGAAATCATTAGTAAACCACAAACACGTTTCAAGTCAATCCGATTTAGTATAAGAAAGTTATGAACGTTTGAAGTTTTACCCCAGGATTCAAAGCAATTGGAAACCGCCTACGAAAGTTACAAACCTTATACGCTTTAGGACTCCCTAAGAACGTATCGGAGCGATCCGAGCTCGTCTATGAAAGCTAGAGCCATTGCTCAACATAAAGCTTTTTGGAATAAAATTCTTAACATTTTTCTGTTATCCAATCATACCAAAGACACAAGACCATAGTTCGATTACATTAGAAATACTAACATCAAGAAGTGAATAAAAATCGTAGGCATGCTCGGATCTTGTGAATGGAATTACCCTGAGGCTCATATCATAGCTTACTTGTAACTAGGACATACCAAAAGAAAGAAAGGTTAGGCTTTACATACCTTTAGCGCTTATTCGCCACACAATACGTATACGATGCCCAATAATATCTCAACCTATATTAAGATGTCAAGAATTACGGTTAAGCTACGGGGAGATTCAAAACGTATTCTAACGTTAGTAACCCCTTCCTAGATAATTAAACGACGCTTCCTTTATATTCAAACCAACCACACAACAGCCAAGTCAATATCAACAATCACTCGTTCAAATATCATATTAAGACTAATCAAGACAAGCTTCGAGAACAATCTAAACAATCTGCATGAGATTTCAAATCAGCCCATTCTTTATATAATTTATGCTTTAGTTCACATATTTTCGTCTTAAGTCTTTCTATTGTCTAAAGACTTAACGAAAATCGGGCAGCACTTCCCCTATATGTTCGCTTATCCCGAATTTCCAATTGCTCTCCTGTTGACACAGAAATACCAACAACAACATATGAACACAACCATATCTTCAATTCTTTTATTTCAACAAGAACAACGACATATCAAAACAGCCCCCAACTATAACATAAAGATGCCCGAAATTCTAACGAACACTTACAATACACCAATAAGCCCACATACATTTCTTATACATTATTTCATGCAATCTTTTCAGCAAATTTCAGTGAAATACAACAGCAGCCACACGACACTACATCATCTATTCATATGCAAGCAAACCACATTATTATCACTATAATCCTTACAACAATCTACAATAAATGTAACTCCAACTCTAACCATTAAATTCCTTCATTCTCATCACATAATCCAATATAACAACAACAAAAATATTAGTTCAAATCAGTCCATCAATTCCAAATAAAACAGCCCATACGGCTTCAACAACATTCCAACACTAACATACATAATTTCATTCATACAATTCATGTTCACCAAGTTACAACTATGCTTCAACATCAAGATACATAATTTCTTGGATCCAACCATGCTTCAACATCAAGATACATAATTTCTTATATGCAATTCACATTTACACATTCACCACACATCCAACTTCATCCTCAAACACATAGAAAAAAAATGATCAACTCTTACCTTAACAAATTGGCTTCTCCACTTGGCTAGAATTTGTGAGATAACTAATACTTGTTCTTGTTGCTACAAATGACTACTCCACGTTATTATGCACCTTCTCAAGGGTTGGAATACTTGGAAAATCTGATTTTTTTGATCAACAAACTAAGCCTCCATTTTTCTTAGCCATGGCCGAATGCCATGACTTGTGTCTTCTCTCTCTCTCTAGCTTGTTGTTGAAGATGAAATGAGGGTTTGGGTGGACTTGTGAGTCATAAATTGTCCATTTACATGCAGATCATGGGCTGGACACGTGGCCCACTCAATGCTTGAGCCAATTAAATTTGGCCACATGTCTTGGTGGGGCCCACTTTGTGCACTAATGACTTGTTTAGTGAAAAATTAAATTTTAATCCCACTTAATAATCTAATCATGGTAAATTAATCCCAACTTTCCATTAATATTTTTACACTAAGTAAAATTTATAAACAATTTATGTTCTAATAGAAATCGAAAATTAAAGATTTCCATTTCGTGCCCGAAAATGATCCCGTCTTTAACTTGAGTCGATTCTCTTGCGAATAACTCGATGTATAAAAATACGGGGTATAACAATAGGTCCATACTTGGTCCAGCAAGCCATAGAGAAGGTTAAGCTCATACAAGATTGGTTGTTAGCAGCCCAAAGTCGTCAAAAGTCCTATGCGAACAATCGTCGAAGAGACTTAGAGTTCCAAGTTAAAGATTGGGTATTCTTGAAAGGGTCTCCAATGAAGGGAGTCATGAGATTTGGAAAAAAGGGGAAGCTTAGTCCCCGGTATATTGGGCCTTATGAGATTGTGTGCAAAGTAGGCAAAGTGGCCTATGAGTTAGACTTGCCCCCGGATTTGGAGTCAGTCCATCCAGTTTTTCATGTCTCGATGCTTCGAAAATGTGTTGGAGATCCTGCTAGGGTCGTGCCAATAAATGATGTACAAGTGACAGAAAAGTTGACTTATGAAGAGGTGCCCATTGCAATATTAGATAGGCAAGTATGAAGGCTTAGAAACAAAGAGGTGGCGTCAGTTAAGGTTTTGTGGAGAAACAATAAACGAGAAGATATGACATGGGAAGCGGAAGAAATTATGAAATCCAAGTACCCGCATTTATTTCAGCCCCCGAAAGAGGGCCAAGATGAGACATCAAGATCATAAGGTATGTATGTTTTCCTTTTATGCTTCTTGGTCGTGTGTGGCCAGATTTCCATTGCTATTGTGTGGTGGCCCTGTGAGGCATTGTTATTGTGGCTTGTTGTGACAGGATGGTAGTGCCATATTATAGGGAAAACTTTGGCGAAATTTTCGTAGAATCTCCGAGTGCTTATGTCACGGCCCGAACCATGGCCTGGGCGAAACATGGCACTCGGTGCCTTACTGCATGTAACCGAGCGAACCACATGACTTGCTGAATCATCATGAGGTATAACTTGAGCGGAATATAACGTGAATGCATGATGAGCCTTATAAAACGTAGTAAGTCATAATACTTAATAAAAATACTTGTTTAAACATGAGTGCGGAAATAACATGAATGAGCCAAAATGGCTATACGACTCCGAATGTCTGACATAACATAACTAACTTGTCTAGTATATGAAACCTCTATCATGAGTCTGACTGGAAAACATACTTACTGGGACAAGGCCCCCAGCATACCTTAGATGCATAACTGACATAAATAGAAGTAAAGACACAACCCCGAATGAGATGGGGCTCACCAAAAGCTGATACGAGCAATGTCCTAACGAGCAAATCTGCTGTCGTGTCAATGAATACCTGCATCGTGAAATGCAGGCCCCCGGGCAATAGAAAGGGGACTTCAGCACATTGAATGTACTGGTATGTAAAGCAACTGAAAGAAATAACTTGGGACATGAAATAATAATGATAGGAACTGAAACCTGGTCATGAACATGAATACATATTACTACTATATAGAAGCATGGGTCTCAACCCATGCTTGGTCGTCCGTTAAGCATTAAATTAAAGCATGGGTCTCAACCCATGCTTGGTCGTCCGTTAAGCATTAAATTAAAAAAAAAAGTGTGGTCCCATATTAAACACCAATCAATATTAAAAAAAACACCAACCAATATTAAAAAAAGAAAAAAAGAAAGAAGTGAAAAAGTGGAACCCACCATCTCCAAACTCACGGGGAAAAAAAAAGTGGACCCCATATTAACAAAATCAAGAAATATAAAAAAAAATGAATCCCATATTAAAAAAACAAACAATGTCAAAAAAAAAAGTGCAGACTTTGTATTCGTAGCAAACACTAATATAATAAAGTTTTAGATACGGAGCACAAACTATAATGTTATATTAATCGTGTTTTGAACATTTTAACTATATAGAAGAGCCGGTTGGCTACCTTTTCGTCGTCAGTCGTCAGTCCATTAAAAAAAAAGTGCGGGCCCCCTATTAAACACAAACCAATACTAAAAAAAAAAAAATTGAAACCCACCGTCTCCAAAGTCATGGAAAAAAAAAAGAACTCATATTAAAAAAATCAAGCAATTTAAAAAAAAAAGTGAATCCCATATTAAAAAAATAAACAATGTCAAAAAAAAGTGCATCCAATATTAAAAAATCAAACAATATTTATGTAATTTCCAAAGTATCTCATTAAATCAATAATGATGGATTCATTGCGTATCAACCCAATAGTGGGAGCAAATGAAATTATTGTATAGCAAAAAACATAGACCCATATTATTGCTTTTCTTCAAAAGGTTAAGTAGCCAAGCCATACAATTTTCTTTCCTTTTTTATATTAGCCTGAGATGTAATCTAGATATTGAACTGTTGTATTTGTTATTCCGCCATGTTATTTATTTGTTATGTTTACTGAAATAAATATACTTATATTTTACTACTATATAGAAGAGCCAGTTTATAAGCAAGATCATCGTCTGTCCTTTGGTCCCACTTTTTTATTTAAGGGCAAAAAAATCCTTTGTGGTCCCACCCACTTTTTTATTTAAGGGAAAATTTATACTTTATATTACCAACTCTTCTAAAAATTAGATAGAAATACTTTATTATATTTCTATTTTTCTACTATATAGAAGCATCGGTTTACCCATGCTTCTTCGTCAGTCACTCTTTAAAAAAAAAGGTGGACCCCATACTAAAAACACCAAGGAATATTTTTTAAAAAAAGGAAAAAAAGTGGACCCCACCCTCTCTAAACTCATGAAAAAAAAGAAAAGTAAACCCCATATTAAAAAAAAGCAATGTCAAAAATAAATGTGCACCCCGTATATTAAAAAATCAAACAATATTCATGTAATTCTCAAAGTATCCCCATCAAGTAAATAATGGTGGATTCATTGCCACATGCGTATCAACTCATTAGTGGGAGCAAATGAAATTATTGCACTACAAAAAAATATGGACCCCATATTATTGCTTTTGTTCAAAAGGTTAAGTAGCCAAATACATAATATTTCCTTTCTTTTCTTATATTAGCCTGATATCTAATCTAGATATTTAAGTGCTGTATTTGCTATTCCGCCATGTCATTTATTTGTTATGTTTACTAAAATAAATATACTTAAAATATTTATATTTTAAAATAAGATAGAATTTAATTATTTTTTCATTTTTATTCTTACTCTAATAAATGTGAAAAGAGATTAATATCAAATGAAGATCAAATAATAAATAAGATAAATTAGTCAAATTCTAATTCTAATTGACGTTTCCTTAAAAAACCATGCAAAAAGCAACATGACAAGTAAAATGAGCTAAACCGAGATTATTTACCAAAAATTAAAAAACAGTATTTTTTCGTTTAAATAGAAAATCAATTTCTACTTTGTTTCATTTTAAATATGTAAAATTACTTTATTGATTTGAATTAGAATTATCCAAATCAAAATTTGACAAAAAATAATAAGTATTTTACACCTTTAAATTAATCGAATTAAAATTGAAAGTATCAACTGATGCTTAAATATTGCTATTATTTTATCTCAACGAGAGGAAAATAGTTTTCTTTTAAACAAGTCTTCTCTTTTAAAAAGTATTAATAAAATTTTGCCGACTTTGTATTCGTAGCAAACACGAATATAATAAAGTTTTAGATACGGAGCACAAACTACAATGTTATATTAATCGTGTTTGGAACATAGTGTATATATATATATATATATATATATATATATATATATATTATATCACTTGTTGACACCCAATTTTGTCCCACCTTTCCTCCAAAATACCTATTTTTCACTTCTAATATTTTGACAACTTTAAAAAATAATTATTTGCATTTTTACTATAATTAGCTTTTATTAATACCGACATTTCATTATCCTGTCATTATCTTTTACTACCGTCATTACTACCATTATTATTACTATTATTATTATTATTATTATTATTATTATTATTATTATTTTGTTACTATTTTTATTATTACTAGTATTATCAAAATTATCATTTCAGCTTTTTTTACCGTCTTACGCACACGCATCGCATTTATTTTCGCATAATTAGATAACAACATTTACTTACTGTTGAATTTCAAATATTATTGCACTGCTATTATGACGGCATATAATTTATTATCCGAGTATTAGTAATTGCACATTTTATATTAAGTAATTTAAATTGGTCTTTTATTTTAATGTAGTAGCCCAATCAACTCATAAACATTTTTGACCAGCCCATATTTTGATCCCAATTTTTTAGACCAGTCTATGTTTTAATTCACTAGTCCATCCTTTAATACCCAGTCTAAAAATTGACCCAGTTCACAAATGGACCGGGTCCGATCCATTTTTCCCTTCATTTTCCTTTACCTCTACACGCCGCACACCACCCCCATCCCTGTTCTCTCTCTCTTTCCCTCTTCTCTTCTCTGTCATCGCTCATCTTCCCCACCTTCCCTTGTCTCCCCACGCCACTGCCCTTCCATTCCTCCCTGTCCCCCACGCATCTGTCACCCCGTTCCCTCTTTGTTCCCCGCTCTTCTCTCTCTCCCGCTCCTCCCTCTTTCTTCAACGCCAAAAGATCAAAAACCCTATAAATGGTGGTGGGTTGAATCGGGAAAGGGGGCTTTTGGAATCGCGAAAAAACCTCCCTGAAAAGAAGTTCCTCAGCTTTGAATACTCCTGAAAATATCAGTCCCTAATCGCATGAATTTCCCTCTTTAAATATTAGTTTTAATTTTCTAAATATCGATTCAAGCACTAAATTCTTTTCTGTTTTTCCCTTGTTATTTGTTTGAATCCGACCGCGCGCAAGTTCGGATTTCGTGGTGTTTCGAGGTAGATTGGAAACCCCGCGCCTCACTTCGCTGCACCCGAAGAAGGTAATTCTCTCATTATCTTAGCATTTCTATTTTGATTCTGCCGATTATGATTTTATATTAGCTTCGAGATTAGTTGATTTATTAGCTTTTATTAGAAGTAGATTAGATTAGTAGTTTCAGTAATTTCCTTCTTTATTTTAGAATTCTTCTACTTTTAACTCTATGTGTCTGTGTCGTATAAGATTAGCTTAAGTTTGTTTTATCTAGCTAAAAAAATTAGTTTTCCTTGCTACTGTATGAAAATATGAAGTTTTTACTATGTTCTCTTTGCGTTTTTCTCCCTTAGTATATGGTGAAGGTCAATGTTAAGAGCAATTAGTTAAAACTCAGCAACTTGTTATCTTTAACGGAGATAGAACTAAGCATAAACAATACGTTACCTTTTCTGGCTCTGGATTTTGATTAAACATTGAGCTAATTTTGTTCATGATCCAAGAATAGTTGTACCATGCTAAACGTAACTAAAATGTTAGCTGTTTGCCAACCGGAACAGAGCCATTAGTTATGAATATTTTGTTAATTTCAAGTGTGGTTCCGCCTTAGCTTTCCCTCACTGTGGTGTTTCCAATTAATGAGTTTCCCTTTTCTTTCAGAATCTGTTTAAGTGATTTTCCTTCTTCCTTTCATTTTACAATCCTATTCTTCTATGTGGTTTGCTTTGAAATTCTCGTTTCTGTTTATTTGCGTTCATGTTATAGGTTTTCTTATCACGGTTGTTTCTTAGTTGTTGGTATTAGTTAGCTTTTGCTCGCTGTTCTTCTATGTGGTTTGCTTTTAAAATAATGTCGCTCATGTTTTTTTAGCTTCTTTTGTTGTTTTTCTATACTTGGGTTAAAGTAAAGAAGGAACTAATTAATTTGTTACATTTTCTTAGAACAATAATAGCTTTTGTCACGGTTGGGTGCTAATCTTTATCTCTTTTCCCCCTTCTTTTACATGTACACATCGGAACAAACGGAGTCTTAATTCGGGATTTTATCAAAACAAAGTCTCAAGAGGAGACTCAGCACACCCATCCATAGAGTCATCTCGCGCCGCAATTCTTAGATCGCATCGGGCAGGCGAAACTCGTTAGAGGCCGCCTATAACGTTTTTTTTCTTTTTTTTTTCGTATCATTCATTTCCTTTCATCAATTTTTATGATTGCTGATTTGTCTGCGTTTTGGATTGTGTGTGTTTTAAAATTAGGTGGAGAACCTATGATTCAGGTAGGATTAGAAAGGGGTAGATTCTGTCATTTAGGATTACCACTCTAAAAACTAAATACTTATTTTTCATCATACAGAGTGCATCATTCATATAATAATATTTTAAACTTGTTAGCTATAAGTTATTTTTTTTCCTTCTTTTCTCAAAAGCTATTTTCTTAAATTTTTTTAAACCTCAATTAATTAACCTAAGATTGGCCGGATAACCGTAGTTAACGGATTCTAAAGGATGCCTAACCCTTTCCCTTTAGGATAATATAGAACCCTTACCTAGAATCACACTGATTAAGCAGGCTATTAACGGAGGTTTAGTTAGCTTTACCTTAGTTAATAATTAGGTGTCCTAATTCACCGTAAAATTAATTAGGTGTCGACTCCTTAAAATAAAGCAATTTAGGAATCTCCAATATGTTGTACTCCGCTCTAACCCGGTTAAAAATGGGGTATAACAACTTGGCGACTCCGCTGGGGAATTCTAGGTTCTAACCATAACAAACTTAGGTTAATAATTATTTTTGGTTGTTTTCTTTATGCTTGCTTTTATCGTTGCCTTGTTTGTTTCTTTTATGTTCTTTTAAGTATTTGCTTTATTATATGAAATTTTCTATGTAGTAATATGTTACTGCTTTCCTTAAATTGGCATTTCGTTCATATTTCCTCCACTTTTGGAAAACTCACACTATCACACGTACACGCGAGGTGTGTTTTGCGCACCCACAAATTTTCTTCGTAGAATCCAAATTTTAGGAGAGTTGGCGTATGCGCGGGGTGCCCGAGTAACGGGGACCGCGTAGCCTTCCCACTCGAGTAGTCCGCTCGGGAACCTTGTGTCTAGTAAGATAAATCTTAGAAAACTTAAGATAGAGCTTTGCCACCAATTTTATTAAGTCATGCATGCATAAGCCTTAGGTGGGTCGGTCCTTGGTAGCGACTCCACAATTAGGAACCCTACCAAATTGTCGACGGGTTTCATAACCCAACGACCAACAAGCATATTGTGTGTAACGCGATAATGATAGAAGGATCCAAGCTTAATCATGACATGTCGAGTTTGGGAATGTAAGTTTGAAAGAATCAAGTTTGATGTTCTTAGGAAAGTCCGAGATTCTGTTTCGAATTTGTATTTGAACTGTGATTGAAGGTTTGAATGAGTTTTGTTCATCTAGAAATCATAAGTTGTTACCTTTGCTGTTTGACATTACAGTATATGCTCAAATGTTTGTTACAATGCCTCCCTCTTTGATTTCAAGTATCATGGCTGAAAAATTATTTATGATGTTAGTTAAAAGGAACAATCAACTTCTACTTCATTGTATTGGCCTCTATCACAGATGTGTGTGTATGTCAGATGATGTAGCCTTGTCGGCTCCTATTCTTTTGTGTACAGTACATGTAGCAGCCTAGTTGGCTTTTACTGTTCTTTCAGCTTGTATGTATGTAAATGTACAGAGTTCATGATGTCGCCCCTTCATGAGGCAGTATGAGATCAGTTTACGTCACTTATGGGCCCTTGATGTTCATATATGAGTATAGGGGTGTTTGGTAACTAGAGGTCAGACACCCGTCACGACTCATCGGTTTGGGTCGTGACAATATCATTCTAGTAAGAATCAACGTGAAGAACTCGGTAAAGAAATGTCCTGGCAAGAAACTGCACAGCTGCAGAATCTGCAGGTACCGCTGTAGCGGTCTGCAGACCGCCATGGCGGTACAGCAATGGCAGACAATAGACTGCTATAGCAATCTTACTCCATTTCCTGATGACCGCCACAGCGGTCAATTGAGCGCCACAGCGGCAACGCTGCAACGGTTAGTCAACCGCTGCAGCGGTATCATCTTCCCCGATAGAAACCCTTAAATTTCCAGATTTCAACCCCACTTTTTGAGTCAAAAACCTATTTTAAAGTATGGATCGGGCAGGAAATCCGTGTGCGTGAATTTTAAAACCCATTAGGGGTGCTATTCTAACAACAAACTAACCCAAATTTCAGAAAACTCCAAAAATCTATTCCAAGAATTTTCTTTACTATGTTCAAGTTTTGCGGCTTAAATCTGTGCTATAATCACGCTACGTTCAAGGGCAGGGCTATCCTAATGATTAATTAGTTCATATTACTCCGACAAATTCGTCCAAGTGGTGTGTCAACCCAAAAACCTCAACTTTGTACTACAACAACCCAACCCTCTAGGCTTGTTACTTCTAAATGCAGTGTTATTGTTTAACTAGGAAGCAAAAGAGAAGTGAATTTTACCTTTATTTTCGAAGACTTGAATGAGTAGATGGAGGTGGATTCTTCTTGCCTTGGCTGTTCTTCTTCTTCTTCTTGTGGGTGAGAGAAAAGTGGGTGAATGAGGGAGCCTTGTTAGAGTTAAATAGGAAAAGCAAGGAATTGGGAGAGTTTTATATGGAGTAGAAGTGGAATGGGGGTAGGAGTCTGGAGGAATATAGAGAGATTTTTGATTTTGAGATAAGTGGGAAGTGAAGGGATAGGGGCTGCTGCCCCTTAATATTCTACCAGCGATGGCCGCTATGGCGGTACCGTAGCCGCTGCAGCGGCGGCGCCATAGCGGTCAAGGAGGCCATTATGGCGGTCTCTTGGTTTTCGTTGTGACCGCCACGACGACCTATGCTGGCGCTGTGGCGGTACCGTCCCAGCGGTCTTATTGCCGCTGAAGCGGTTGACCAATCTTGTCCATGAAATTCTTGATACGTTTGGGATATGTTCAAGCCTTACATGTTATAGTGGACCTCTAGAAATTCGCTCCCTGCCTTTGAGTCCTTTTAACCTTAATACCTTGTAAAGCTTATGTAATCCAAACGACTCTGAATTTTCTCGGGTTAGAGTGCCAGTTATGAGGACACATGACCCCGGAAGGTCAATTATAATTGGGTGATTCCTATTGAGTTACGTCTGGGTGCGCTAAGTCATTAAAGGTTCCTCGGCTACGTTATTCGTCCTATTTCCTTCTGTTTAATTCGAGGTACAAGGGTAAGAATGTACTATTAAGTCCTGGCTGGTCAATGCGTCACCCGTCAGCGCCTGTTCGTTCTCTTGCCATTCGGGGACGAATGGTTGTTCAATTGGTATCTGAAGTAATGACCCGTTTCATAGTTACTGTGAATTTCGAAGAAACCCGCAACTCGAAATCCTTAAAAATGTCTTCGTTTAGTTATGTTTCTGGAAATCGCTAATTCAATCGAAATCGTTGTGCGCATCGAGTGAGAAATTGAAGTGTCGGCCACCAGGCCCAATTAGGCCGCCACAGCGCCTGTATAGGCGCTACAGCGGAGACGCTGTAGCGGTGGATGCACCGCCATAGCGGTAAGAGCAAGTGGCTAGTGGGCCGCCATGGCGGCCACTCAGCCGCCCTAGCAGTGAACATACTAAAGGGGCAGTTACGTACAATGAATCACCTATTTAAGACTTCATTTCGGGATTTAGCCTCATTTTTCCAAACCCTAAAGAGTCCAGCCGCCTTTGGAGCATTTATGGAGCCAAAAATGATATTTTCTTGGGGAAGGTAATCCTTCTAACTTTATCCATTCATTCTTCGCATTAGTGAATCTTATTAAAAATCCCTTATTTAGAAACCACAAAAATGGATATCACAATTTTCTAGACCTAAAGAGATGAGTAGTTAGTTGTTCTTATTATGGATTTCATTGAATCATCCCCTGTCGTTCATCACCCTAAAATAGTTCCAAACAAATTTCTCATTTCCTTACAAGTTTTTAAATGGGTCTCTTCCATAAATCTTGAAAATGAATATCTCAAGATAAGCTTAAAAATGGTAACTTTACCTAGCTAATGGCTTAAAAATAGTTGACCCTATTCATGGAAAAAGGTTGATAAATCACCTAGTGTTGTTACGACCGAAATCTAGAGGTAGGCTAAGTTCCCAATACCTTCCTTATTAATCTGAAGTCTCCTATAAGGGTTCTAATGATGATTTCTATTCTTGGGTCTCATGTTTGTCTCAAGTTCCTTCGTGCGGATTTTGACGTGGTTATTAAATTGGAGAATCAACGGATGCTCGTGGCACCGGCTCGGCCTTAAGGTAGGTTACGGCTTTCCTTTCGGTAGACTCCGATTAGTTTCCCACATTCATGTATTGGAAGGAACGGAGAATGCATGTGTAGGAGTTTGGAGATTTAGGATGGATCCATAGGATGGTATTGCTGTGCGATTTTTGTGTTCGGGCTCGTGGTCTGTAGATTCCTTAGGATGTTTGAATTGAGTTCCTCGAGTATCGGTGGTTTCTATGTGACTTGGAAGGAACGGTTGATTCATGTTTTCTACAGTTTGAGTGAGAATTTCTGTAAGATGTGCCTAGATTGTGCCATGCTATTATAGTGGATCTATTTGAGATTGGGCGTACAAAATGTATCACCGATTGTGAATTAGTTCTAGACTGAGTAGTAGCGAATGTCTTGTGAGTTGTAGACAGTTTTACTTGTATTAAGCTAATAGGCTAATAAAGGGCTAGCGGTAATAATGTGTCGCGACTTGATTGATCTATTGTGTTGTCTTGATGCCATGTGTTGTTAATAGATATTGAGAACTGTTGTTACATCTTTATTGTGGTATGGTGGTACCTTACTTGATGATGATACGAGGATAGAGGACTATATGACTTGTGTATTCTTTTATGGTATTGTTGGCATACCCACTATTACACCTCTTGTTTTCATTGTACGACTCTCTAGTTGAGTATGCCTTGAAATGGATAATTGTACCCAAGTATTGAGATGCTAAGTATTTTACCCCGTGTATGGAGGTACTAGCAGGTATTCCAAGTATATTACAGGATTAGAAGTTGAACGGATTGAACCGACGCAGGCTGAGCAGATTCAGGGAAGTCTGCAGACATCAGACATTATCGACGGACCGTTAATATGCACCGTCACCATGTTCTGAAAATCCTGATCTGCAGAAGTAGATTGACGAAATACGTCGACGGGCCGTCGATCTCCGCCGTCAATAGGACTCTGCAACTTCTGATTTGCAGAAGCAGGTCGACGGAGCAAGTCGACGGACCGTCGACACGTCGACGTGACCGTCAAACCACTTCTCGGGAACTTTCCAGTTTCAGCTATAAATAGACGAGTTGAGCTCCAAATTTTCAGATTTCAATCTCTTTCTAAGTCTTGAGGGTTCTAGAAAAATTCTCTCATCATATATCCAGGGGAAATCAACGAGTAAATGCCAAGAATTAGTAGAATCAAGTGCAAGGATACTCCCTAGGGTTTGTGGAAACCAAGAATCTCTTTGGTGTTGAAGTAAGGTTTTCTCTAAGTGAAGTAGTTCCATTCAAGGTCCATTCCTACATCATCAAAGGTAAGTTTTATGTTCAATTCATGTTATTAAGAACATTGAGAGGTTAAAAGACTTGGATTATGGAAGGGAGGAGAATATGGAGTACAAATATGGAAATAGTGATACTCTTGATTAATGACTTAACTTGAATAATAGTTCTTGACATGTTATGAGTCCAAACTTGTGGTGAATGATAAGAATGATATTAAAGGAGTATTTTATGAGAATGAATATGATATTGTAATATAGGTATGATTATGGATGATCTTGAAGGTGGATTTAAGAAGTAAACAATGTTTAACGTAAGGAATCTATTGACTATGTTATCATGAGTGTTCTTATTGATGTTTGAGGGTATCTTATTTCATGGAAGAAGCTGTCGAAACAAAGGAAGTGTCGCCAAATTTCCATTAACTTTTAGTTTCTTTAGCTTAAGCTTAAGTATTTTTCCGGTTGTCTAATTTTAGTACAAATTCTCGTGAAGGTAGCATCGTGAGCTCGAAAGGCAAGCAAGTAGGCAATAGAGTTAAAAAGATATAAAGGTATGTAAGGCTATCCCTTCCTTCAATGGCATGATTCTTATATATATTGTAACTCCTTTCCGGTAATTCCCATGACCTTCTTACATTCCAAAAGACGAAATCTAAAGAGTATTAAAAGTCTCCTACGAGATGGAGATGAGATATGTTCCTTGATAATGATATGATGTTATTATGATGTTAATGATCTTTACATTATTCCTTGATGCTATTCATTGTTGATAACCTTACATTATAGTGCTAGTTCCTTCAAGGTGAGATATGACGATCATGATGTTCCATAATGTAATCGGAGGTTACCGACCTTACGTCACTCCGATAGAGCTAGAGTGTTTGCTTGAGCTCCTATGCATGCTTCATGATAAGTATATATGTATAATGACATCGCGCCTATACGGCCGGGCATGACACCGCTAAGGCGGGCGGCTTATGATAACACCGTGCCTATTTGGCCGGACATGACACCACTAGTGGGCGCGTGACATGATTACCCTTGACGCGGGAGGCCCGAACGTGGGCTAATATTGTTACCGACTCAGACAGATTATGTATGTATATGTGATATGTTTGAAAGGTAAAAATGAGCATGCATGATTCCGCCTCAAGAGGCAAGAAGCTACAACTATCTTCTTTTCTTATGTTTTCTATATTTCCTTATTATGTTATCGTATATTCCTTACATACTCAGTACATTGTTCGTACTGATGTCCTTTTCTTTTATGGACGCTGTGTTCATGCCCACAGGTAGATGGGGAGACGGGGCAGACACTTAGGAGCTTTTTCAGCAGATTTGCAGGAGCACTCTACTACTCCGGAGTCGCCATTTCTTGGAATATTCTTTTGTGTACATATTGGGGTATGGTGGGGTCCTGTCCCATATTTTTTAATTCCAGTACTCCAGTTAGAGGCTCATAGATACCTATATGTGGGTTGTAAATGTTATGTGATCTCTTCATTGTATTTTGTATATCATTTTTGCAGCCGTGAGGGCTTATGTATATATATATATCTGTGTGTGTTGCCTTGGAGATTGTGTATGTTCCGGATGGGTATGATGAGTAGCATATTGAGTGGTGCTCGGTAGTTAGCTCCGGGTGCCCATCATGGCCTACGAGTCGGGTCGTGACAAAAGTGGTATCAGAGCAGTTCTGTCCTAGGGTGTGTCTACGAGTTGTGTCCAGTAGAGTCTTGTTTATGGGTGTGAAGCGCGCCACACTTATAAACAAGAGGCTGCAGGGCATTTAGGAAAAATGACTGTTCTTATTCTCCATAGATCGTGCGATAGTGCTATGTTATAAGATTTTCTTTCCCTAATTGTGCGTTATGATTTCAGCGATGCCGGTAAAGAGAAAAGCAACAGCCGCCCAGAAGGGCAAGACCGCGGCAGGAAGGCGGGTTGAACAGGAGCCGCCGGTACATGTAGAGGAGGGTGAGTCCCATAATAAGGCTCCATCTCACACCTCTCACACTCCGCCTGTTTCGGAGGAGCACGGAGGGGCTCCAACTCCAACTCCAATGCCTCCACCACCAGGTGCTTCGGGTCAACAGATGATAGAGGCTATTCAGTTGTTGACACAGCTAGTTGCCGCCCAGGCTCAGTGGCAGAGTGCAGGTCCGGGTGACAGAGCTACTAGTGCTAGAGCCTGTGATTTTATGAGTCTGAACCCGCCATAATTTTTTGGGTCAAAGCCGGATGAAAACCCGTAGGGTTTTGTAGATGAGATGTTGAGGACGCTGAGGATTATACATGTTTCCGATACTGAGTCAGTAGAGTTAGCGTCTTATAGATTGCGGGATGTCGCCGTTCTATGGTATAATAATTGGATAGCTTCAATGAAGGAACATGCACCTCCCCCGATTTGGCAAGATTTGTAGATGCCTTCTTTCGTCATTATTTTCCACCCAAGGTTCGAAGGGCCCGAGCTGACATGTTTCTGAATTTAAAGCAAGGGAATATGAGTGCTCGGGAATATAGTCTCCGTTTCAATTCATTGGCCCGGTATGCTCCCACTATGGTAGCCAATATGAGAGATAGAGTACATAGATTTGTGAGTGGCTTAGGGCCACATTTGTTCAAAGATTGCTTGACAGCTTCACTACATGAGGGGATGGACATCTCCGTATTCAGGCCCACGCTCAAAATCTAAAAGAACAGCAACAACCGCAGAGAGGTGAGCGCGATGTTGATAGAGGAGAGTAAGGGGGCCAGATTTACTAGTAGTGAGTACAGAGGGGGTCAGAAACAATATTCCAGGTATCCGAGTCAGTCCGCGACTAGTGCACCCCCTCGATTTGCAGGTAGGGGATTTGACCGCCCCATCCATTCAGGTCAGGGATAGAGTTCGAGAGTTTCGAGTTCCCAGTTTGAAAGTGATTATAGTCGGAGGAGGCCACCAGTTCCATGATGCAGCCAGTGTAGGAAGTTACATTCGGGTCCGTGTCGTCAGGGCTCAGATGCTTGCTATGCCTGTGGTCATATTGGGCACATGATGCGTGATTGCCCGTTGATGGGAAGTAGAGTTGAGGTTCAGCCTGCGGGATCAACAACAAGTTATTCCTCGTTTGTACTCCAAGTAGGGAAAACCCCTCAGATTTCAGCAAGTCGTGGTAGGGGCAGAGGAGTTGCGTCTAGTTCAGGTGGCACCCAGCCCCGTATTTATGCTTTGGCTGGACGCCAGGATATTGAGTCCTCCCCAGATGTGGTTACAGGTATATTATCTATACTCTCCCATGATGTTTATGCATTAATCGGCCCGGGTTCTATGTTGTCCTATATCACTCCTTATATTGCTGGCCGTACTGGGGTGAAACCCGAGCCAATTAAACCTTTTGAGGTATCTATTTCGGTCGGTGATACAGTAGTAGCTAGATAGGTGTACAAAAATTATGTGGTGGTAGTATATGATCGCCAGACTACAACCGATTTGATTGAACTGGAAATGCTGGATTTTGATGTGATTATGGGCATGGATTGGTTGGCCTCGTGCTATGCTAATGTGGACTACAGAACGAAAATAGTTTGGTTCCAATTTTCGGGCGGACCAATGCTTGAATGGAAAGGTAACACAGCATCTCCAAGAGGTAGGTTTATTTCCTATCTCAAAGCGAGGAAGATGATCGCCAAAGGCTATATCTATCATTTAGTCCGAGTGTATGACACCGAAGCAAAGTCGCCGACTCTTCAATCTATCTCGGTGGCAAACGAATTTTCGGATGTATTTCCAGATGAACTTCTAGGCTTTCCACCGGAGCGGGAGATTGGTTTCGCTATCGATGTGTTGCCAGATACCAAACCTATATCTATTCCTCCCTACAGAATGGCTCCTGTAGAATTGAAAGAGCTAAAGGCGCAATTAAAAGATTTGCTTGACAAGGGATTCATTAGACCCAGTTAATCGCCATGGGGAGCACCTGTCTTATTTGTGAGAAAGAAAGATGGTTCTTTACGAATGTGCATCGATTATAGGAAGTTGAACAAGGTGACGATAAAGAATAAATATCCACTTCCGAGAATCGACGATTTGTTTGATCAATTACAAGGTGCCAAGTGATTTTCCAAAATAGGCCTGAGGTCAGGCTATTATCAAGTGAGAGTTAGAGAAAAAGACATTCTGAAGACAGCTTTCAGAACCAGATATGGTCATTAATAATTCCGAGTAATGTCATTCGGGTTGACAAATGCCCCAGCGGTGTTCATGAATTTGATGAATAATGTGTTCAGGCCTTTCTTAGATCTATTTGTGATAATGTTCATTGATGACATTCTAGTATATTCTCGGACTGAAGCAGAACACGCAGATCATTTGCGTATTGCCCTTGGGATTCTTCTGACTCGTGAATTGTATGCTAAGTTTTTGAAATGTGAATTTTGTGACTTTTCTGGGCCATATTATCTCAGCTGATGGTATTCGCGTGGATGCTCAAAAGATCGAGGCCGTGAAGACTTGGCCAAGGCCTACAACGCCAACAGAAGTTTGTAGCTTCCTGGAATTAGCAGGCTATTATAGAAGGTTTGTGGAAGGATTTTTTTCTATTTCAGCACCATTAACGAAGCTAACTCAGATGTCAGCAAAATTTCAGTAGACATCCTGCGAACGCAGTTTTCAGGAATTGAAGGATAGCTTGACTTCGGCCCCAGTCCTGACACTTCCAGAAGGATCAAAAGGCTATATTGTTTATTATGATGCCTCTGGTGTCGGATTGGGCTGCGTGCTGATGCAGCACGATAAAGTCATTGCCTATGCTTCCCGGCAGTTGCGGAAGCATAAAAGGAATTATCCAACTCATGATCTCGAATTGACTGCGGTTATTCATGCACTAAAAATGTGGAGACATTACTTGTACGGTGTGCATGTTGACATTTATATAGATAACAAGGGTCTCCAATATATTTACAAGCAGAAGGAGTTGAACCTACGACAGAGGCGGTGGTTAGAACTATTGAAAGATTATGATGTGAGTATTTTATATCATCCTAGAAAGGCGAATGTAGTGGCTGATGCACTTAGCCGCAAATCAATGGGTAGTCTATGTAAAGTCCCTCCGGAGAAGAAAGAATTAGTCCATAAGCTCCGCCAGCTAGATAGTCTAGGGTTCGTCTAATTGATTCAGGTAATGCAGGAGTTGGTATTCACAACCCAACTGTTTCATCCTTGGATATGGAGGTGCGAGAACGTCAACATGAAGATCCCCAGTTGAGTGCCAGATGTGGCAGGACTGCGTCGTCAGATTTTGGAAGAAGCTCGTTACTCCCGTTACTTTATTCATCCAGGGGCAACAAAGATGTATCACGATCTCAAGATAACGTATTGGTGGGATGGAATGAAGAAAGACATAGCAGAATTTGTGGCCCCGTGTCCCAATTTCCCGCAAGTGCAGATTGAACATCAGAAGCCAGGAGGATTATTGCAAGAGATGGAAATTCCAACTTGGAAATGGGAAGTGATTAACATGGATTTCATTATAGGCTTACCTCGTTCCCGATGCAAGTATGACTCTATATGGGTGGTAGTTGATAGACTCACGAAATCAGCCCATTTTTTTCCGGTCAGGACTACATACTCAGCAGAAGATTATGCAAGGTTATATCTTAAGGAGATAGTGCGACTTCATAGTATCCAGTATCTATTATCAAAGATAGAGGAGCATAATTTACTGTTAAATTTTGGAAGTCTTTCCAAGAAGGTTTGGGAACTCAGGTGAGACTCAGCACGGCATTTCATCCACAGACGGACGGACAAGCTGAACGCACCATTCAGAGCTTGGAAGATATGTTACGGGCATGTATGTTAGATTTCGGAGGCAGTTGGGATGCTCACTTACCTCTTATTGAGTTTTCATAGAACAACAACTATCATTCCAGTATTCAGATGGCCCCATATGAAGCTCTATATGGGAGGAAGTGTAGATCCCCAATTGGGTGGTTTGAAGTAGGAGAGGTACAACTAATAGGTCCGGAGTTGATCCAACAAGCGGTGGAAAAGATCAAGGTTATCCGAGATCGATTGTTGATAGCCCAAAGTCGCCAGAAATCTTATGCAAACTGTCACACCCCGACCTTACTAGGGTATGATGGGCACCCAACCCTTACTTAGAGCCGAGCGAACCTACTGACTTTTGATACATACATAATCCTTTGGACTTTTTAAAGTCAAATAAAGATGAAATGCATAGTAAAATTTTTAGAAATATTCTTTTCGTTACTTCCAAATCAAACAAAATTTGTAATCATATGAAGCTTATATCATAACACAAATAACGCATCGGCTGATGGAGCCGCTTACTGAGCTAACAACCAATACCCACAACTCTGTCTGCAAAGTCTCTAACTTCGAACAAAACATCATAGCATATATACTCTGACTCGGCAGCACTCCAGGAACAAGTGGAGCTTGCCAACTTCGCTGGAACATCTTCTATAATGGCTTCTACTCATCTGAGTGTACCTGCGCGGCATGAAACGCAACCCCCGAAGAAAAGGAGTCAGTACGAGCAATGTACTGAGTATGTAAGGCATGAATAGTAGCATACGAGGGACACATAGCATGAATAATGACATAAAGAAAATATAGAGCATATTATGAGGTAAAAGAGTAACCTGTACATCTGAGTGCCTCTTAGGGCGGATGCCATGCATGCTTAGTGCTGCGGAACGTGCAGCCCGATCCATATACATATATATCATATTGCTGCGGAACGTGAAGTCCGATCCATTTGAAAACATTTCTTTTTCATATATATAGAAAATAGAACATATCATATTGCCGAGGCGTCGGCTCCGATCCATTTAACCACATATCCCGCGTCCGGGCATCCGCGTCCAGGATGGTATCATGTCATGTAACACCAACTGATCAGGTGGCTACGCGTATATAACGCTCTGGACCTTTTCCCATTTTCCCCATATACATATATATATATATATATACATATATCATATAACAGCATGCAAGAGAGCCCAAAAAAAATCATATATCTATCGGAGTGACGTAAGGTCGATAACCTCCGATTACATTATGGAATAACCATGGTCGCTTTGTCTCACCTTGAAGGAACGATAATTATAAGATGAGACTAGCAACGAATGGTAGCGTTAAGACTCGATGGGTACGTACATAAATCGACATATGAAGGCTCAAAACAAGTTTCGGGTCAATCCGACTTAGTATACGAAAGTTATGAGCGTTTGAAGTTCAGAACCTTTTATGAACATTTCAGAAGCCATTTTTGGAAAATCACTCTTATTATAATCATCATAGGATATTCTCATCCTTGGCATCATCATTGTCATCGTGAAACATATCCGTCGTTATTGCCATAAGAGTTTACGAAATCATAAACCTTTGTTTTTGAAAAATACGGACATTTTGGAAAAACATTTACGAGTTGTTGGAAAGAGAATCATGCATTGGAATCGTAAACATCTAACTTTTGAAAAACAAGTAAGATATGGAAACAATTTTAAAATCACAACATCGGGATCATGCCTTCGAAAGAAAGGGACAAGCCTTAACATACCTGTTCCGCGTCCTATTAGCTACGCTTAATTGTCCAAGCTTGCTACCGCTAGTCTACATTCAAGAAGATTGACGCAATCATTAGATTCATTACCACACACACTTGTCTTAGTCTTTCAAATAAATTCACTTATGATCTGCCGAAATTTCGACAGCATCTCCCCTGTTTATATGCCTAGCCCAAAATTACAATTCAGCAACCAATCAACAACAACAATAATACCAACATCAACAACACTATTATTCATACCAACATATTCCATAAACATCCCACACGATGTTTTTCAACATACAACAACAACACGCACCTTCTTCCATCCCAATCCAGGAGTATAATCTCATCAACACGCCAACAATGTTAGATACCATTTTTATATGCATAAATCAGTCCATCCACACATCCACAACATGTTAAAAATAGCCCGTAACACAACAACTTCAACACAACACTTTATGACCGTTTCTCCATAACTATTTTCATTTTTAAAGCTTGCTAGACCTTCAAATAAACTCAACACAAGAGATGGGATGAATAACATACCTCATATTTGAAGAAACTCAGCCACATCAACCTTTTTCCAACACCAAGCGTAAGTAGAAGCAAGAATAATCACCTTTCACGGACTAGTTTGGTGTAATCTTGTTAAATTCTTGATTTATCGGACTATAATATTTGGGAGATGTTTGAGAGGCTTCTAGAAGTTTTTGGAGTGTTAATATGCTGAAAATATGAAACTTATGGGGTATTTATAACCTCCCTAGGCCAGTTTCACCGACCTCCCCATGTGGGGCCCGCAGAGTTTTTATTTTATTTTTTGGCAGCTTAAGGTCTTGCTCTTAAAATGGCCATAACTTTTGATCCCGACATCGTATGAGGACCCACGGCCTATGGTTGGAAAGCTCATTAAATTATCTACAACTTTAATTCTTTGAGTTTTTCCAAATTCTGAACGTATAATAGCGCTTTGGCCCTTCGAAGTCGGATCATCCAAAAACGTTTTCTTAGATCGTCCTTTTGGAGGGCTTACACTCATTTTTGGCTTATGGGTCCTTCTTAGGATTTGCTTTACTTCACATGTACTACCTATATATCTCTTCATATGTCCTTTATAAAATCCCTACATGTGGGCCCCACCTTAACTTATCGCTGTTATCTTGAAATATTCGAATGTGCAAAATACGGGATATAACACAAACAACCATCGGCGAGACTTAGAATTTCAAGTTGATGATTAGGTATTCTTAAAGGTATCACCGATGAAAGGCGTGATGAGATTTGGCAAGAAGGAAAAATTGAGTCCTCGATATGTCGGACCTTATAGGATTATATGCAAGGTGGGCCATGTGGCTTATGAACTAGATTTACCTCAAGAGCTTGAATCTATCCATCCCGTTTTTCATGTGTCAATACTCCGCAAATGTGTTGGAGATCCAGCTAGAATCATGCTAATAAATGATGTTCAAGTTACAGATAAGTTGGCTTATGAAGAGGTGCCTATAGCCATATTAGATAGGCAAGTACGGAGCCTTAGAAATAAAGAGGTAGCCTCGGTTAAGGTTTTGTGGAGAAACAGTAACCGAGAGGAAATGACTTTGGAAGCTGAAGAAGATATGATGTCCAAATATCCGCATTTATTTCCTTCCCCAGAAGAGGTTCAAGATGAGACGCCATTGGCATAAGGTATGAAATGCTTTCTTTTGGATGCTTTTGGTCGTGTATGGCCATATTTTCCTGCCATTATAATGTAGCCCTGTGAGGGAATGTTATTATGGGTTGTTGTGGCAGGATGGTAGTGCCATATTACAACGAAAACTCTGGCAAAAATTTGGCAGGACCTCCAAGAATTTAACATTCGGGGACGAATGTTCTCAAGGGGGAGAGAATGTTACACCTCTCGTTTTCATTGTATGGCTCCCTAGTTGAGTATTCCTTGAAATGGAGAATTGTACCCAAGTATTGAGATGCTAAGTATTTTACCCCATGTATGGAGGTACTAGTAGGTATTTCAGGTATATTACAAGATTAGAAGTTGAACGGATTGAACAGACGCAGGCTGAGCAGATTCAGGGATGTCTACAGACATCAGACATTATCGACGGACCGTACATCATGTAGACGGACCGTTAATATGCACCGTCACCATATTCTGAAAATCCTGATCTGCAGAAGCAGATCGTCGAGATTCGTCAACGGGCCGTAGATCTCCGGCGTCAATAAGGCTCTGCAACTTCTGATTTGCAGAAACAGGCCGACGGAGTAAGTAGACGGACCGTCGACACGTCGATGTGACCGTCGAACCGCTTCTCTGGAACTTTCCAGTTTCAGCTATAAATAGACGAGTTGAGCTCCAAATTTTCAGATTTCAATCTCTTTCTAAGTCTTGAAGGTTCTAGAAAAATTCTCTCATCATATATCCAGGGGAAATCAAGGAGTAAACGCCAAGAATTAGTAGAGTCAAGTGCAAGGATACTCCCTAGGGTTTGTGGAAACCAAGAATCTCTTTGGTGTTGAAGTAGGGTTTTCTCCAAGTGAAGTAGTTCCATTCAAGGTCCATTCCTACATCATCAAAGGTAAGTTTTATGTTCAATTCATGTTATTAAGAATATTGAGAGGTTAAAAGACTTGGATTATGGAAGGGAGGAGAATATGGAGTACAAATATGGAAATAGTGATACTCTTGATTAATGACATAACTTGAATAATAGTTCTTGACATATTATGAGTCCAAACTTGTGGTGAATGATACGAATGATATTAAAGGAGTATTTTATGAGAATGAATATGATATTGTAATATAGGTATGATTATGGATGATCTTGAAGGTGGATTTAAGAAGTAAACAATGTTTAACTTAAAGAATCTATTGACTATGTTATCATGAGTGTTCTTATTGATGTTTGAGGGTATCTTATTTCATAGAAGAAGCTGTCGAAACAAAGGAAGTGTCGCCAAATTTCCATTAACTTTTAGTTGCTTAGCTTAAGCTTAAGTATGTTTCCGGTTGTCTAATTTTAGTACAAATTCTCGTGAAGGTAGCATCGTGAGCTCGAAAGGCAAGCAAGTAGGCAATAGATTTAAAAAGATATAAAGGTATGTAAGGCTAGCCCTTCCTTCAATGGCATGATTCTTATATATATTGTAACTTCTTTCCGGTAATGTCACGACCCAGCCTCGTGGGCCGCGACTGGTGCCCTATTTGGACACCCAAACCCATTCAATTACAAAATCAACATATCAAAGACTTATTCAAATTTAGCATACGTTATTTTAAACGGATACTGAAAACAGACATCATCTTAAGCGGTCACCTGTACAGAAATATCATACAAAAAGCCGATAGGCTGGCGGAATACACATCGCCCGAATATACATACATATCCAAACATGTGGGCCGTTATGGCCATAGTAGCAAACGGGACTGCTTAAGGCACAAATCACAAACATAGTCGAACAAACGTGACCCATGACCCACATATATGACTACAGGCCTCTACAAACCATAACAGAAACATATGACGGGACAGGGCCCCGCCGTACCCCAGATAGTCATACATATATACAAAGACATATACAATGAAAGATCTTTACCAAAAGTATAGGCTCCGAGTCAAAGGAGCACTCCAAAGTAGCAGAATGTATCCTACACTGGCGGGTCACCAGAACAACCGTCTGTACCTGCGGGCATGAAACGCAGCCCCCAAAGAAAGGGGGTCAGTACGAAATATGTATTGAGTATGTAAAGCATGAAGTACAGTAATCTAAACCAGAACTGAAATAAGGAGTATGGAAAGCGGTTACAGAATCAGTATATCAAACCTGTTTTAAAAACATAAGTAATGCAAATAAAAATCATGCATAAGGCTCAGGAACGTGATCGCCGCTCCGGCGCTGGCGCCACAACACATCATACTCCAGAAGGTTTCAAATCTCCGTACAATCCCCAAACGTATCATATCATCATATCATATCATATCAAAGCATCCGAACATATCATATGCCATATCACATCATAACGCCGTATATAAGCGGTACCCGACCCTATGGCGAGGTCTCGGGAACCGTAACACATCATACTGCCGAATATAACATAGTGCGCACGATTACAAAACCGGCCCGGGAACCGGCAAACGATATCATAGTAGTAGGCACGAGCGGAGCAGTGCGGGAACCATATGCATATAAATAAATAAGTTTCAAAACTTGATGAACAAATATATTTACGACATCCGAAGGCTCAGAAATCAGTTTCGGGTCAATCGGAGTTAGTATACGAAAGTTACGAACTTTTGAAGTACAAAACTTTCTAAAAGCATTTCAGAAGCTCTTTTTGGAAATTCAAGTATCATTTATATTAGAAGACTTTCGGACATCATTATGGATCACATATTCATACTCGGAAACTTGCGGATAACATTATGGATCACATCAAATGGGGACTTTAAGGCAATATTTTCATATTGAAATATTCATCAAAGGCTTTAGTCTTGTTATATCCCGTATTTTTGCATATTCGGAAAAATTTGAAATAATTTTGACTTGTAAGAAATAAGGCCATATTTTGATTTTATTATATATGTGTTGTTCATGAAATGTTGATGTGGAAATATGGAGGAAGGCCAAGGGCAAAATTGGAAATTTTGAAAATTAGTTTCGGGAATTACAAAATATTAACCCAACTAAACGGGCTTGGAAAATCAAAAAAAAAAAAAAAGGAGGCCCAACATTGTTGTGGTGGCCGGCCATGACAAGGAAAAGAGGCCCAAGCCCAAGTAAAAATTTAAACCATGTATTAAAAGGAGAAAGAGGTCATAACTCCTCATTCTTTCAAGAAGTTTCAAGAACAACAACTTGAGAGCACCAAATAGAAGGGCCATTCGGCCAACACAAAGAGAGAAAAACATTTAGCCATCAACCTTTGATCCAAAAATCCTAATTTTCTAGTATTCCTACTAAGATCAAGACCCTCTTCAACGGGATATAAATTTTGAGGCAAGAAAGTACTTTTGTTTAGTAAGTGGAAAAAATTGGAAAAAGGTAAGAATTCTATTTTTTTTTTTATGGAAGACTTATATATATTGTAGTAGATGGGAATGAATGTAAAGTATGAAAATTGTGTGTTGTGGGTGTGTGGCCGTGTGATGTTGTTATGATGAGGGGAAGATGGATTGATTTTATTTAGCTTGTTAATTGTGTTGTTGTGACCTTGTGATGTAAATGGAAGAATAATGGTTCAAGATTGACATGAAAATTAGTTGTAAGTTGTTGTAGGAAAATTATGTGATTTATTATAGTTTTATGTAATTATGGAAGTGGAATTACTAAAATATAAATTGTTGTTGTTGTTGATGAAATTGGAAGGAGAAAATGTGAACATTGGAATCGGCTTGAAAATACGTAGTTGAATGGAATAATGATGAAATGTGTAGAAAGGAAGGTTACTAGTGTTGGAATGCGTTTTAAATTGGTTTTTGATGCTATTGGTATGGTTGTTGGTATTGTTGGTATGGTTGTTGATGAATTTGGCCGAGTTAAATTCTCGAGGATGTTGAATTTACAGGGGAGGTGCTGCCGAAATTTCTGTAGACAAGTACTAGTTAGAATTGAATTTCTAAGTACTTGTAGCTAATGTTTGGTAATTGATAATATTATTGTAGATATTAGAGAGCCCGAGACTTGATTCGGGAATTGATTAGAGAGCGATCGAGGTATGAAAAACCTACCTTTCTTTCTTTTGGCATGACCTTTTTGGAATGAACAAATAACGTATAAGTATGCTCCTAAAAAAAATCCTATTTTTAGAGCCAATAGGATGGCTAACATCTTTGACCTCCATAAGCTATGCCATACGGCTGGATACATATTTTATGATGTTCAAAGATCCTATTTGTTATGTTCCGAATGTTGTTCGAAAGAAAAACGAGAAGACTAAAGCCTTTGATGAATATTTCGATATGAAAATATGGTCTTAAAGTCCCCATTTGATTTGATCCATAATGTTATCTGCAAGTTTCCTAGTATGAATATGTGATCCATAATGATGTCCGAAAAATATTTGATATGGCTAAAGTTTTGGATACATATATTTTGATACGTACATATGATCTTAAAGGCTCCATTTGATTTGCTCCATAGTAATGGTTGAAAGTTCCCCTAATATGAATGTCACTTGAATTTCCGAAAAGAACTTCTGAAATGCTTTTAGAAAGTTCTATACTTCAAAAGTTTGTAACTTCCGTATACTAACTCCGATTGACCCGAAACTGATTTCTGAGCCTTCGGATGCCGAAAATATATTTGTTCATCGAGTTTTGAAATTTATTTATTTATATGCATATGGTTTTCGCACTACTCTGCTCGTGCCTACTACTATGATATCGTTCGCCGGATCCCGGGCCGGTTTTGTGATCGTGCGCACTATGTATATTCGGCAGTATGATGTGTTGCGGTTCCCGAGACCTCGCCATAGGGCCGGGTACCGCTTATATATGGCGTTATGATGTGATATGGCATATGATATGTTTTGATGTTTTGATATGATATGACGATATGATATGTTCGGGGATTGTACGGAGATTTGAAACCTTCTGGAATATGATGTGTTGTGGCGCCAGTGTCGGAGTGGCGACCACGTTCCTGAGCCTTATGCATGATTTTTATTTGCATTATTTATGTTTTTAAAACAGGTTTGATATACTGATTCTGTACCCGCTTTCCATATTCCTTATTTCAGTTCTGATTTGGATTACTGTACTTTCTGCTTTACATACTCAGTACATATTTCGTACTGACCCCCTTTCTTCGGGGGCTGCGTTTCATGCCCGCAGGTGCAAACATTCGTTTTGGTGATCCTCCATTATAGGATACATATTCTTCCACTTGGAGTACTCCTTTGATCCGGAACTCATATTTTTGGGTACATATCCTCTGTTATACATGTTTTTGTATATATGACTATTTGGGGTACGGCGGGGCCCTGTCCCGTCATATGTTTCTGTTATGGTTTGTAGAGGCCTGTAGTCATATATGTGGGTCATGGGTCGTGTTTGTTCGATTATGTCTGTGACTTGTGCCTTAAGCGATCCCGTTTGTTATTATGGCCAAAACGGCCCATATGTTTGTATATGTATGTATATCTGGGCGATGTGTATTCCACCAGCCTACCAGTTTTGATATGATATTTCTGTACGGGTGACTGCTTAAGATGATGTCTGTTCATAGTATCTGTATAAATAACGTATGTTAAATTTGAACAAGTCTTCGATATGTCGATTTGGTAAGCGAATGAGTTTGGGTGTCCAAATAGGGCACCAGTCGCGGCCCACGGGGTTGGGTCATGACAAGTCTTCTCGTTTTTCTTTCGAACATCATTCGGAACATAACAAATAGAATCTTTGAACGTCATAAAATATGTATCCAGCCACATGGAATAGCTTATGGAGGTCAAAGATGTTAGCCATCCTAGTGGCTCTAAGAATAGGATTTTCTTTAGGGCATACTTATACGTTATTTGTTCATTCCAAAATGGTCATGCCAAAAGAAAGAAAGGTAGGCTTTACATACCTCACTCGCTCGCTAACCAAATCCCGACTCAAGTCTCGGGCTCTCCAATATCTACAATAATATTATCAATTACCAAACATTAGCTACAAGTACTTAAAAATTCAATTCTAACTAGTACTTGTCTACAGAAATTTCGGCAGCACCTCCCCTGTAAATTCAACATCCCCGAGAATTTAACTCGGCCAAATTCATCAACAACCATACCAACAATACCAACAACCATAATAATAATCATCAAGAATCAATTCAAAACGCATTCTAACATTAGTAACCTTCTTTCCTACATAGTCGTCAACATTCCATTCAACTACTAATTCAAGTTAATTCAAATACAATTCTACAAAATATCTAACAATCCCACTAACACCATATTCCATTCGAAATCTCCACAAATGCGACAAGGTCACAACGTCACATGTTCTTCTCCCAATTTCATCAACAACAACAACCATTCATACTTTAGCAATTCCATTTCCATAATTACATAAAACCATAATAAAATCATGTAATTTCGTACAACAACTTACAACCAAATTTTCATGCCAACTTGAACCATTAATCTTTCATTCACATCACAAGGCCACAACAACACAATTAACATACTAAATAAATTTAATTCATGTTCCTCCACCAACTTGATACACACGGCCATACACACACACACCCACAACACACAAATTTCATACTTTTCATTTATATCCACACACTACAACATATATATAAGTCTTTCATAATATATAAAAAAAAAAGATAAAATTTTTACCTTTTCTAAAATTTTCCACTTGCCACAAAAGGTATTTTCTTGCCCCGAAAATTATACCACGTTGAAGAGGGTCTTGAACTTGGTAAGAATACTAGAAAACTATAATTTTTGGATCAAAGTTGGAAGGCTTAAAATTTTTCTTTCTTTTTTTCTTGGTGGCCGAATAGCCCTTCTTTTTCTTGTTCTATCTTTTGTTTCTTGAATGGTCTTGAATGGTGGCCTTTCTTATCCATTTATTTGGCCAATTTAATTAGCACATGGGCTTGGGCCCTTTCTATAACCATGGCCGGCCACCCTCACAAATTTGGGCCTCTTTTTTTTTTTTTAGCCCAATTACTTATGGTTCTTATTTTGTGATTCATGAAATAAATTTTCAAAATTCCAATTTTGCCCTTGGCCTTCCTCTATATTTCCGCATCAATTTTTTCATAAACAACATATATATTAAATAAGACCAAAATTTTGTCTTACCTCTCATTAGTCACAATTATTTCAATTTATCCGAGTGTGCAAAAATTAAGGGATATAACATGTAATTCTCATGACCTTCTTACATTCCAAAAGATGAAATCTAAAGAGTATTAAAAGTCTCATACGAGATGGAGATGCGATATGTTCCTTGACAATGATATGATGTTAATGATCTTTACATTATTCCTTGATGCTATTCATTGTTGATAACCTCACCTTATAGTGTTAGTTCCTTCAAGGTGAGACATGACGATCATGATGTTCCATAATGTAATCGGAGGTTACCGACCTTACGTCACTCCGATAGAGCTAGAGTGTTTGGTTAAGCTCCTATGCATGCTTCATGATAAGTATATATGTATAATGACATCGCGCCTATACGGCCGGGCATGACACCGCTAAGGCGGGCGGCTTATGATAACACCGTGCCTATTTGGCCGGACATGACACCACTAGTGGGCGGCGTAACATGATTACCGCGGACAAGGGAAGCCCGAACGCGGGCTAATGATGTTACCGACTCAGACAAATTATGTATGTATATGTGATATGTTTGAAAGGTAAATGTTAAACCTCGGAAAATTCTCCGTTGGTACACAAGTGAATGAACTAGTAAGGAGTACGAGTATACAAAATGTTCATGAGTAAGTGATGGCATTCGACGACTCTAGACAAGATTTTAAGATGTTAGAGATGAGGGGAGAGGATTGCCAAGAGAAGGAAAAAGTATTTGATAAGTATCAGAAAGGAAAAACGAGTAACGATTTATTAAGCACTTAATGATGTTTTGGAGAAGAGTTATAACGTCCCTTAAAGTGGTATTGAAGTGTTGAACAAGTGTTAAGAAGGTTCCATAAGGATCGGAGATCAAACGAAGCGACGAAATTAAGTTCAGTGGCTGGTGGGTTATACGGCCCATTATACGGACCGTATAATGTTTTACGGACCGTATAATGGACCGTCAAATGGTCACAGTGAAGGTTGCTCATTGGTGACGTTTTACGGTCAGTTATACGGACCGTAAAATGGTCACAGTGGAGGGTGCAGGACAGTCTAATTTGACGATCGGTTATACGGACCGTAAAATCATTTTACAGACCGTATAACGAACCGTCAAGTGGTCACAGTGAAGGGTGCAGGGCATACCCATTTCATGGTCTATTATGCGGACCGTATAACCATTATACGGACCGTATAACGGACCGTATAATGGAACCCGACAGTTCAGTTATGATTTATTAAATAAGGGACCAAGTTCACAATTTCATTTCCACATTTCCTTCCTCTCTCTAAAACATCTCTCTACAACTTTTATACAAGGTTTCAAGGATATTAATCCATCAACAACATTAAACAAGTAAATCCAAGGTAGGAACCCATCAAGGATCATCTAAAGTCAAGAAACCCAAATGGAGAAAAACTAGGGATTTGCTCAAAGTGGAGTATTATCAACCAAAGCTTGTTCGTACAACTTCGAAGGTAAGATTCATGATTTTTACATGATGTTTAAGGTATTGGAGAATTAAAAATACATGGATTGTAGAAAATATGGTCAACTAGGTCATGAATGATGAATAATGACATTTTAAGGAATAAATTGGATTGAATCATGAATGTTGTAGTATTGTGGTATGAATGTGTTATAAATGGTGTTAAGATCATGAACTAAACATTTTCGACGAATGGACAAAGTGGGGCATTATGACCATAAGAATGGGTGAATAAGAGGCAAATTAAGGAACCTAGATAATGTGGATAATATGGATGATAAATGACTATTGTTATGACGTTGTGAATGTATTGTTGACGTTTGGGAGTTGAATTACGATATGGTCAAATGTTGTATAAACAAAGGAGACGCTGCCCGATTTTCTCTAGCTTTAGTCATATATGCTAGTTGTCGATTCTAATGATAGTATACCCTTAATGAAGGTAGAAACGTGAACATCGGAGGAGTACGTGCAAGTGTAGGATAATTCAATGAAAAGGTATGTGAGGCTAACCCTTCCTTCATAAGGCATGGTTCTTTGGCCAAACTCCTAATTCCTCTATGCGAGTATGTTGACTACTAATGATTGACGTTCCGAGCTCATAAGCTCAGTATCCTTGATATGCACCACGAATGTACTATGCACCTCATGTGACGAGTAAGACTATGATTTAAATGTAACGATAATGATAATGATAGTAATAATGATAATAATAATAATGATGCTAAAGATGTCTACGGGCTATTATATGTATGTGTGCCTATGAAGGGCTATGATGGAACCCCGAGCCTATGGTACCGGGTAAGTTAAATATATGTATATGAATATATGTATAAAGTATGTATACGATTACGAAACGCGCGCACACATCTGCAGATGGTACGGATAACCCTGAAGCCTTGGTAGGGCCAGGTATGAGTAACCTTGAGCCTTGGTTGGCCAAGTATGTATGAAACACCGATCTCACGAGGACGGGTACGCTATGTAAATGATATGTATATGAAATGATTATGTATATACTATGAATATGAGTAAGATAAGATTATGTATATGATTACGAGCACAAATATGGTACGAGAACTACTATGGAATACAAATGATAATGATATTACTGTCTCCCCTCTTATGCTACTTCATATGCCATTATTATGTTTCAATACCGATGTTGATCATGCTTTACATACTCAGTATATTCTTCGTACTGACGTCCTTTTGTTTGTGGACGCTGCGTTATGCCCGCAGGTGCACACGGAGACAGACTTGATCCGTAGCTGCTTATCCTGAGATTCCATAGAGAGCTCCATTTCCTTCAGAGCCATAACTTTTGGGTATTAATTCTTTTGTGTATATAATTATGGGCATAGCGGGGTCATGTCCCGCTCATGTGATGTGTTGTACCTTTTTCTTAGAGGCTCGTAGCCACGTATGTATGATTAGATGTCTGGCCTTGTCGGTCTACGTTTTTGTATATCATTTTGTCGGCCATGTGGGCCCATGTACATTGATATGGCATAAATGCCTTGATGATATGAAAGATATTATTGTCCAATAAGGGACTAGTATGATTAAATAAAAAGGAAGTGTATGTCTAATTATATGGCTCACCTAGATGTAAGCATAAGAGTAAGTTAAGAGGGTGCCCGGGTGGGCTAGCACCGCGTGCTCGTCGCGGCCCCCCTAGTCGGGTCGTGATAGTAAAAGTGAGCATGCATGATTCCGCCTCAAGAGGCAAGAAGCTACATCTATCTTCTTTTCTTATGTTTTCTATATTTCCTTGTTATGTTATTGTATATGCCTTACTTACTCAGTACATTATTCGTACTGACATCCTTTTCTTTTATGGACGTTGTGTTCATGCCCACACGGGGCAGACGCTTAGGAGCTTTTTCAGCAGATTTGCAGGAGCACTCCACTACTCCGGAGTTGCCATTTCTTGGTATATTCTTTTTTTTACATATTGGGGTATGGCGGGGTCTTGTCCCGTCCTTTTTAATTCCAGTACTGCAGTTAGAGGCTCGTAGATACCTATATGTGGGTTGTAAATGTTATGTGATCTCGTCATTGTATTTTGTATATCATTTTTACAACCGTGAGGGCTTATATATGTGTGTGTGTGTGTGTGTGTGTGTGTGTGTGTGTGTTGCCTTGGAGATTGTGTATGTTCAGGATGGGTATGATGAGTAGCATAAAGAGTGGTGCTCGGTAAGCTCTGAGTACCTGTCATGGCCCACGAGTCGGGTCGTGACATCCACGTTGGTACTTGTGATATTGAGCTGATTATTGATGTTGACACGTGCATTTCACTCATTCTCATTCTTCATGACATACTGTTGAGACTCTGTTGGTACTTGGTGAAACATTGTAATGAGCTTGGGTCGATTTTTAAATGAGAGTGATGTGAGAGTCCAACATCCAATGTTAGTTCTAGAATCGTGAATTGAGTGAGTGCATGGACTCCGCGGGTCCCCCAGGGTGGTGCCGGTGAGATCCCACCCTAGGCAAAGATCCGGGGTCTCATCTGTCTGTTGGGCAAAGATCCGGGACGAGTGGCACTTAGACTTCGCGAGATGTTGATATTTCAGTCCGGAGTACATGTGTACACAATATTTGCTTGACATTGCATTGCATTGTATCACGATTTAGATTGAGATGATTCTGTGTTTGTACTTGTAATATTGGATTAGGATTGGACCCATCGAAATTTGGCATAATTGGGTTTAGATGTTCTACTTAGGCGATGACGTGTACTTGGTTACGTTTTTTGTTGCCTTATACCTGTTGATTTATCTCTTAGATCGTTCGTAGAATCTGTTATATGTTTGGCTTATGGAAGGATGTAGGATAAGAATCTTGATGTTATAGTGTGCGAAAAATAGATGTATGGTGTTGATCTAGTTGCTTATCCTGCTCATTTGTGAATTCTTGTACTGATATGTGTTTCTAACCATTGTCGGCCTATGATACTTACTCAGTACACGTTAGTTGTACTGATACTGCTCTTGCTACATCCCTTTTGGGGTGTAGAGTGTTTCAGGTGTTTGATTGCGATACGTTGGGTGATGAACGGTACCTGTTTTGAAGATCTCCTCCTAATTCATTTGGGGAGGGAGGATTAGTCCTAGAATTGTATTCCATATTAAGATTTACATTATTCACTCTTGTACTAGTCTAGACCAGGTCGTGGGAAGTCGGAATGAGTCTGTAACTATTTAATTGTTGTAATTATTTCAATCTTGAGTTTATTAAATAAATTGATTTTTGCTGTTAAGTATATATACTTACTAGTTAAAATGCATTGTCCCTATTGATTGATGTGTGATTTAATTGAGGGTTGGCCTACGGAAGAGGGAAATATAGATGCCCGCATTATTCCAAATTGGGCCGTGACACATATGGGCATCTGCGCCACAGATCCTAAGGCATATTTGAGGCGTTGGAAATTTCCACTTTTTTATTTTAGCGGTGGCACCCCTCTCATTTCATATTTTCGACCCAAAATAGATCCTAAGCACCTCCAAGAGCTCTCTAATAGTTCACAAACCCTCCAAGACAAGATCCAAAGGGTTTTAACATAATTCTCCCTTAGGAAAGATCATAGAGGTAGAAGAACTAGATTTCTCCGCTTCGTAGTTGATCCGTAGCTTGTTTCAAGTTAAGAGAAAGCTTGCTAAAGGGATGGTTCTGAGATTAAAGGTAATAATTTATTCCTTATTCATGTGTATGAGTTAATTTGGGTTCTTGATGTATTGGCTGGTTCAGAACATGTGAGATGTCGGCTAGAAGTCGTAAACTAGTTGTTGAATGTTGTTGTGTTGTGTTGTTGGGTTGTCTTGATGTGTTGAAGTGTTGGAAGTGTGGGTTTGGAGGTTTACATGTACTCTTGTTGTTATGATGAACTTATGGAGGTAAAAGGCAGAAGGAAACTCTATTTAGTTAATCGTATAGCAAGTTTGCCGCTTGATATGTTGTTGTTTGTGTTCCTGTAAGCTTGATGCTAGTGTTACCTTCGTTGATTGTAGATTAAGCCATAGAAGAGGCTGATTCTGACTTTCTTGGGTAGAGGCTAGTTATTAAGGTATGTTAAGGCTATCATTTCCTTCTATAGCATGAATCCAATTGAAAGGAAACGTCTTGTCATAATAATCCTACTCATACTAGTAAGGGAAATGTTTGTGTTCTTGATCCTATTGAAACACAAAGTGAATCCTATGATGTCCTTATTCTTGGTTCTTATGGAGACGTATATTGATGAATTAGCTTGCATAATGTCATTTGGAGGATTAACGGCCTTACGTCACTCCGATAAGCTCAGAATGTTTTCTTCCTCATGCATATATATGGTATCTACTTACCACCGAGCTATAATCGGTGGGTACGACACCTGTTGTTCTCTATATATGTATGATTACCTCTAGTACATTATGATGATTACGAGACCCCACAGTGGCTCGATACGTTATGAGATTTACGAGACCTTATTAAGGCTCGGTAGGTTATATATGTATGTAAATATAAGTATGCATATCATGCGCCCTCAGTGGCATTTCAGGGTTACAAGTTGATTCCTTATCCTATCTTTTAAGTTGATGTCTTTTCTTATATTTCTTATTTGCCTTACATACTCAGTACATTCATTTGTATTGACGTTCCTTTACTGGAGGCACTGCATTTCATGCTGCAGGTCTAGGTAGACAGATTAACGGACCTCCACCGTAAGCTATCCCAGTTCAGCGGTTGATCGGTGAGCTCCATTCTTCCCGGAGTTGTCGTGCTGAGTCGGTATGATGTTGTATATATTGTATGGGTATGTCGGGGCCCTGTCCCGAATGTATGATAGCTGTTACACTCTTAGAGGCTTGTAGACATATGTCCTATGTGGGGTGTTCTGTGTGGCCTTGTCGGCCTTATGTTGTCATATAGACTCTTATTCTGGTCTTGTCGGCCCTTGTATATATGTGTGTGTGTGCGCGCGCGTGCGCGTGCGCGTCGTTGATCCATCAATGAGTCTTCCTTTTCTGTTCAGACTATCATGTGATGGCTTTGTCGGACCTATGTTGTTGCTCTAGGTTGGGTTGCAAGTAATGTACGATGATGCTCGGTAAGAAAGGCTCGGATACTGGTTCCGCTTCTCCGATTCGTGGTGTGACAAAAGTATTCTTCACGAGCTAGATGTCCTAATTTTGTGCGTTTCTGGCACTGTTAAAGCATTAGAGAAGATAATTCTCTCAGATGCATGATAAGAAGAAAGCATTTACTGCCTTTAAGAAGAGGAGAAGAAGTTATTCTCAGGAAAAACTGAATCCCCCACTTTCCACATTAATAATAGTAGAGTTTTTAAAGTATGAAGTAATTTCTCTGCAAGTTTTTAACCTCTTAATTTTATCTCTCCTTATCAGGCCGGGTCAACCCAAATGCAGTGACCCATAACCTTGACAAAAAATCCAACAGTATCTGTAGCACATGATTCACAATTTAGCTAAATTCTCTCTTTTACTTTTATATAGGTTTTTTTGGCGTTCAGATTTTTCAAGTTGAATGGTAAATGATGCACTGATGTCTTACAAATATTTGAATTTTGTGGTTTAAAACAAGTCAAAGAAATTTTTGTGGCTAGACATCATTTTATTAAAGGTAAATTTTAGAGTTAAATTGTTGCTAAATTCTCTTATATATAAGAAGCCACAGTTGAGAAGCTTCAGCTGTAGGTCTCATGGTCATGCCTGCCTGGGACCATGGACTACTTTTCTAACATCGACATGCTTGCCTGGTATTCACTGTTGATGTGGCATATCACTGAGAAACGAGAACTCACAGAGAAGTTAACGATTTTGCTTAAGTTCCTCTTGACAATTTTGATATTTTATATAGTGACACATATAGGCTCTCTCATTTGTCAGTTGAGATTATTGAGTACTTCAACAATTGTAAGGGACCCACTTTATAATAATTATTAGGTAGTCAAGTTATTATTGAATTTATGATTTGCTTTTGATTTAATATTGATAGAATAGTCTTTGTTGAGCACTAGAAATCAACACCTTATATGAACAGTAAATGAATATGCATATTTTTTCCTAGTTGAAGGAAGTATTATTGGATTTATCTTAGCATCTGATAATTAATTTTTTTTTTTTTTTTAATTATTTCACATAGTTAAAATATGCAAGTTCATTAAAGTAATAGTATTTAAATTGTGAATAACTTTAGACTCATATCCTAAAACTCAATAGGGCATTAAATTATAGATAATATGGTTAAAAAAAAGTAGATTCCAGATGTGAAGGTATACATTGACCATAATTTTAAAGGGTAAGAAATAAATTGGAATATAACTTTAGAGCTAGGTGTTTAGACAGTTACTTTAAAATTGAAACAAGTGAGTAATTATTAAAATTCAGGTTAAGATTCTTATGTGAATCACTTCCTAAAACTCAATAGGGCATTAAATTATAGATAATATGGTAAAAAAAAAGAAGGTAGATTCAAGATCTGAAGGTTTACATTGACCATAAATTTAAAGGATAAGAAATAAATTGGAGTATAACTTTAGAGCTAGGTATTTAGACAGTTGCTTTAAAATTGAAAAAAGAGAGTAATTATTAAAATTCAGGTTAAAATTCTTATGTGAATCACTTTATATTATTAGCAGAAAAAATTGATTGTGCACTACATTGAACAACTCTCAAACAAAGGTTAAAATTAAAGAATTTCGAAATTAAAAAAAAAAAAAGGGAGAAAATATTGGATGGGAAGGTTTATGATTGGAAGGGGCAAAAGAGTGAATGTGGGAAACATCTTTCTTTGTACATAGAGAAAGGCGATCGGGGCAAATAGTGAATGTTCCAGTAATCGGCGAAGTAAAATAATGGGGAGACCCAAAGGAGATGGAGCTAGAACCAAGTCTCGTCCCTCTAGCAGCAGGTCTTCTTCATTCTTTTCTCTTTCTTTCTTGGTGTGTTTGGGTGTTTTGTAATACTAATAACAAATATTGGGTATTGCAGTCTTGCTGCTTCTTTACTGCCCCAAGGATCTACGCCTTTGGGATTCGGAGGCTATATGGGGGCATCCCGTGTTGATTCTACTGAAGATTCTCCCCCTTTCTTGGTACTCCCTATTTACCACTTACTTTCATGCTTTATCTCAATATGACCTGTTCTTTCTTAAATAGAAAAATAACTTGAAACTTGTTTCCCCTCTTAACTGTTGCAGGATATTGATAGTGAAGTGGCACAACACTTGAAGAGGCTTGCCAGAAAAGACCCTACTACTAAAGTAATTTCCTATGTCAAAGTTTCTTATTCATTGTTACAATGCAAATCTTTTTCTGTTTGGAGACGTGTCAATTAGAAAACAATTAATAGTGCCCAAGTAGCAAGAGGTGGTTAATAGTGTCTCAGTAAGGGCACTCATATCTATGTGTTCATGGCCCGATACATCCTTTTCCTGCCCCTTATGTCTAGTTTTGGGTGAACCATGCATGTGCTTAAATTCATATTCATTTGTCATCTGATCTCTCTGTTGGACTTGCATGTTGCTTGGCGATGCTTTATTTTTCATGTTTGAGAAAGCTCATTAAAACTCTTCTTTTTCTAACAGCTAAAAGCATTGGCATCACTATCTCAGTTATTCCAACAAAAGACTGCAAAGGAGATAATACCGATAATCCCACAATGGGTATGCTCACTTCTCTTTCCTAGATGGGCATTGCTATATCTTATGTTGCAGATTTGCGATGTATGGGTTTCGTTCTAGTTCCCTGCAACCTTTCAGCAACTCATAGGAACAATTTTTACCGTATAGTTACCTTAAAACAGAACGATCAAATGGTGTATTTCAATTTGGAATGATTTAGCATTGAGTCCTTCCAAAATTTTGGAGAATTCATCCTTTTGCAGTGCAGTGCCAATACACTTGGTTCAGTTATCTTTCAAACTAAACATCTAAAGATTGATCACATATATAATTAAAAAGGAAATAGAAGATTTATTAGTGTAGTATTTTACCAGATGATATTTAAGATATGTCACTCTATCAACTAAAGAAAGAGAAAGAAACATCTAAGAAAAAAAGTACCCGTGATAATTCAATTGCCAAACCTAGGGGCAAAATGAAATATCAGTACAGTACGTACCTTAGACACCAATATATGTGTGGTCAAACCAAGAGTTGTAGAGGACAGTCTCTCAATTGTATAATCTGTTATTGATTTATCGAACTTCTTGGTTACTTCTAAAACCTTCTCATCAAATTTATAGAGAGGATTATACAATTGAGATGAGGGTGAGAAGAGGCGTGTCCATTTCAGAGAACCAGTTCGGATTCATGTCGGGGCGCTCGACTACAGAAGCCATCCATCTTGTGAGGAGACTGGTGGAGCAGTATAGTGAGAGGAAGAAGGACCTGCACATGGTTTTCATCGACCTAGAAAAGGCTTACGATAAAGTGCTAAGACAGGTTCTATGGAGATGCTTAGAGGCCAAAGGTGTACCTGTAGTGTACATTAGGGCAATCAAGGACATGTATGAGGGAGCCAAGACCAGGGTAAAGGACAGTGGGAGGAGACTCGGAGCACTTTCCAGTGGAGATGGGGTTGCACCAGGGATCAGCTCTTAGCCCATTTTTATTTTCTCTAGTGATGGATTGTCTGACGCGGCGAATTCAAGGTGAGGTGTCATGGTGTATGTTATTTGCGGATGACATAGTCTTGATCGACGAGACACGCAGCGGAGTGAACACTAAGCTGGAGGTTTGGAGACAAACTCTGGAGTCTAAAGGGCTCAAGTTGTGTAGGACCAAGACAGAGTACATGGAGTGCAAGTTCAGTGATGTGACACATGAGCCTGGCGTGGAAATAAGGCTTGGTACCCAGGCCATCCCAAAGAAAAGAAGTTTCAAATATCTTGGGTCTATTATACCAAAAAATGGGGATATTGATGATGATGTCTCACATCGTATTGGCGCAGGGTGGATGAAATGGAGGCTTGCTTCAGGAGTGCTGTGTGATAAGAAGGTGCCACCAAAACTTAAAGGTAGGTTCTACAAAGTGGTTGTGAGACCGACCTTGTTGTACGGGGCAGAGTGTTAGGCAGTCAAGAGCTCTCACGTCCAAAAGATGAAAGTTGTGGAAATGAGAATGTTGCGATGGATGTGTGGGCACACCAGGCGAGATAAGATTAGGAATGAAGATATCCGGGATAAGGTTGGAGTAGCATCAATGGAGGACAAGATGAGGGAAGCGAGGCTGAGATGGTTTAGGCATGTGAGTAGGAGAGGCACAGATGCCCCAGTGCGGAGGTGTGAGAGGTTAGCTATGGATGGTTTCAGAAGAGGTAAGGGTAGGCCGAAAAAGTATTGGGGAGAGGTGCTGCGACAGGACATGGCGCAGGTTCAGCTTACCGAGGACATGACCTTAGATAAGGGGTTTTGGAGGACTCAGATTAGGGTAGAAGGCTAGTAGGTATTCGCTGTTTTCGATCTATAGTCTATTGTCGTTTGTTTCTTGCTACTATATGTTGTTTCTTGTACTTCGATTATCTTATTTATCTGTGGTAGCTACTGCTCCGTTTTTTCAGACTGCTCTATTTTGACTTATTCGCTTTCTTTAGTTTCATTTGCATTTTGCTGAACTGCTTGTGCTTATCTAACCTTTCTCGTTGTGTTTTCTCTTGAGCCGAGGGTCTTTCGAAAACAGCCTCCCTATCTTCCGAGATAGGGGTATGGTCTGCGTACACTTTACCCTCCCCAGACGCCACATTGTGGGATTTCACTGGTATGTTGTTGTTGTTGTTGACCTCGGCCTATGGCAAGATTCTAACTGCCGCCGATTGAAGTTTCAAGCACTAAAGCGGAAAGGTTTTCTTTTAATATCCCTCCATCCATGTCCTGTTGAAACTGTCAGCAACCTAGGAAAAAAAGAGAGATCGGATTAGAATACTCTTGATCAATTACAAATACGTTGATGCCTTCATATTGGGACAAAGGTCCCTATTATAGATTCAAAAGTGGTGGAAAGTACTATAAATAGAGTTCAAGAGGATGAACAAATTTTAGTTCTTCTTGATAGATGGTAGTCCTAATTCATTTGAAAGTACATATTTTCTTAGACATGTTTTAGTAGAACAAGAATTGGTTGATTAAGGTATTTCTTTTTAATGAAATTAAACAAATTATTAGCTCGTTCAAATTTTAGGCCTAATGTGTCAGTTTATCCACATCCTATATACAGAATCTTAGTTGATATGAAATTCCTAATTGGCAGTCCAACGAATTAGGGTATCAGTACAAACAAATTAGAATACAAACCAATGTTAATTCGAATTGAAAAGTCATCTTGAAAAAGAATTCCATCTTGGACAATTATATCCCACTATTATACAAATATTTAAGGGCATAAAAGTCTATCGACATCTCGGGGATATTTTCGTCATTCAACATTTAGCGAAAATTATTCGGGCTTTTAATATATGTAGATGAATGCTTACTACTACTTTAGTTAATTTAGAAAAGATTGAATTGTTAATGCATGTTTCTTTTATCAGGGTTGTTAAAAGTTTTAGCTTATTTTTGTTAATTGTGTCACACTGGTTCAGAGAATGTGTTAGTTTTCTTATACGGTTTTGCGCAATCCTCATCTCAGGAGCTAGCTTCTGAGGTAGAGCTAGAAACCAAGTTCTATATTTTCTTGACATGGTATTATAGCCATACGCACCCCTATTCTTGGTTGAGCCCCTTGGCATGTTATCCATGCTCAACGTGTCTAGTTCTAGGCTTGCGGGAGTATTAAGTGTCCCTTATCAGTTGAGGTAATCTGTTGTCTCATTTTATGGTTCTGGGCACTTCTCATCTCATAACCTAGCTTCTAGGTTTAGGCCTAAGGTCCATTTCTCTTAGCACTTCTCTTTCTAGCTTTTTGCTTGACGATCTCTCCAACTCGAGCTCGAGCCCGAGCCATCTATTTAGGTTCATTAGATCTCAAGAATCAAGATCAGCTCTGGCTTTTATGAGGAGTCGAGTCGAGCTAAGCTTGCTAAGAATCGACTTTAGTTAGTTGTATCATGTAGTAGAAAGTAGGCATTGAGGCGTCATCTCTGGGACAAATATGTTTTGGATTATCAGAAGGTAGCCTTAAACAGAACCTTTGCATCTGCATCACAAGTTTAAAATGGTTTTTGAACTTGATTTACATGTTTTCTGGTTCATATATTTTGTTTTTTCAATTCCTTTGCTTAGCAACAGTCTTGTAACTAACAAGTTTACATCTTAATTATACTTCTTTTCACCTTTCAATTTCTGAAAGTTAACCAAGTGGATGGACAAATCTAAAACTAAGATAATTAATCATTAAGAAAAATAATTATTATGTTGATTTTTTTTTTCTTTGTGAAGGTTTTACATTGTTGAAATAAGAAAGAAATAAATCAAAAGTTCACTTTCTAATGGGAAACAAAACAATGAAGGAAGAGAATTGGAAAAACCAAGAATGAAATGAATGTTTTGGTTTATAAGATACAGCAATCAATTCTAGTGGGTTTAGTTTGCTACATTTTCTTATATTTTGAATAAATTTTCTTATTCCATTCTCTTAGTTAAATTTGGTTTAAGTACTAACCGATGAGATTTTCATTTTTCCGGAAACATGCTTCTCCATAGGTATGTTGTAAACAATTATTCCCCAGGGGGAATCTCTATGAAAAGTACCTAAAATTACATAGAAACAAAAGCTAAGAACCATAATTGATCAGAAGAAATGAAAGGAAAAAAGAAAAGAAGATCACATCTTATTTAAGAAGCATTTGATAATATGGATATCCATATTATCCGTCAGTTAACCAGTTTTTTATCCGTATCAAATCTGGGCGGGTTGGATATTTTATCCGTTTTCACCTAACCCATTTTCAACGCTCATATTTGATACGACAGTCCATTTGCCACCTGTTGGGGAGGACCCATTGAGGGTATCGTTTCTTACTGTGTTCAAGGTTTAGAGTGATTTGACAGTTCAAAACAGATCGAAGACCCATAAGGGGGAAGCACTTTGGGATCTCAGGTTTAGGAGAAATCTACAAGATTGGGAGTTGGGGAAGTTTCAAAGGTTGCTAGATTTACTATTCAAGCATAGCGTATTACCCTCTATTAAGGGTTCAGGGAGATGGGCGCTGAGGAGTGATGGCTTATTCACAATTAAATCTTTTACCAATAGTTGGTGAGAGAGGAGACACATTTTTTGCACTTATCGATATGGGTTCCAAGGACGCCTAGGAAGGTGTGTTTCTTGCATGATTGGCAGTGAGGGGAGTGAATCAGACACCTGAGAATTTTAGGAAGAGAATATTACTTATGTTAGTTGGTGCCTTATGCGCAAGTGTTCAAGCGTATTAGTTGATCATCTTTTGTTGCATTAAAGGTGGCATCGGGTTTGTGGAGGGTGGTCTTGAATTGTTTTGGACTTTTGGTATACAGTGGTGAACTGGTGATGTCAGGTACTGTTAGAGATGTGTTGCATAGCTGGGCTGGTACACGCAGGGCATGGGAAGTTGCTCCGCTAGCTCTTATATGGGTCGCACGGAGGGAGAGAAATAGGAGAGCGTTTGAGGGGATTGAAAATGATTTTTTACATTTGAGGAATAGCCTTTTGTCTTTGATTGCTTTTTGGTGCACTCTAGTGATTCTTATTCGTATAGATGATTCCGTCTCTGTTGTAGAGAATCATGTTATGATGTAGATTCTCTACCTTTTGGTATACCTTTTGCAGATGAAAGTTTTTCCCAATGTGAATAAGATTATTTACCTTATCCAAAAATATGAAATAAGAATCAGATCAATTAAGTTCAAAAATCATTTTTAATTTCTAATTCAGATGAATACACTCTGAATTTGTAAATGCTCACTCGCATAGTGGTTATCAAAAAACATATGCTCACTTGCATATAGTGCTGCTATGAAAGAGATAAGAGTCCACGGGAGGTTATGTGCATCCATTTGAGTGTTGTATTGCTACATCTACGGAGTATCTTACAAGATCTTTTATGGTTTGGGTGGCAGAATTGCTAGTTATCAGTCACTTAAGTGGCCCTTACTCCCCCGTTCTTCCTGTTAGGCATTTGAATACAAGAAGCTGCTACTGGATTACAACAGAGAGGTTCGACGAGCAACTCATGACACCATGACAAACCTTGTTGGTGTTGTTGGGTATGTACTTATCTTATTAACGAGATACAGTTACTTTCTTGCTTCTGCTACACAGACAAAAGTCAATCTTCAAACTAGATTAGCTATAATGACTTGTCTACAGTTTCTTAATTTATCCCCATTTTCCTTTATTTTGATGAAACTAGGTTGGTATTGAGCTTCTTGTTAGCTTCTATAGATTAGATTGCACCTGCTGCCAGTGATAGTTTTATTAGTTCCGCAACATGTTGACAAACACTTGCATTTTAAAAATTGATCTTCTAAATCATTTATGATTGGGTGGTGCAAATGATACCTATTTTTATAATAGCTCTTTCTTCTCCGTTAGTTGAAACTTGATTCATAATTTGGAAAATTTCTTGTTATTCCAACCTCCAACATATTTATAGCCTGTTTGACCAAGCTTCTAAAATCAACTTATTTTGGAAAGTGCTTTTCAAAAAAGTACTTTTGTTGAGAATCAGTTTGCGTTTGGCCAATTAATTTAAAAAAGCACTTTTGAGCAGCAACTAATGTTGGCCAAGCTTTTAAAGAGTGCTTCCAACTTCTAAGTGTATTTTCTCAAAAGTGCTTTTGGGGAAAAGCTACTTTTTTAGCTTCTGAAAGACAGCTTCCGATACTCCCCAAAAGCACTTATTTTCTCCCAAAAGCTTGGCCAAACACCTCACTTTTTTAAAATAAGCGCTTTTTGGAAAGAATAAGCATTTTTGGCCTCCCAAAAGCTTGGCCAAACAGGCTATTAAACTGCCCCTAGTCAAATCAGTCCATTTAATTTAAAATGGATAGAGTATCTTTTGTCGCATATCATATATGTAGCTTTCTAACTTCATACCGTCTATAGCTTGCAAAAATTTGGTTGCTTCCCGTCCTTTGCTTTAGGTGATTTTCATGGTCTTTTCCTTTTCGTTTTTTTGCAGAAGAGACGTAGCTCCATATTTGAAGTCTTTAATGGGACCATGGTGGTTTTCCCAATTTGATTCCGTCTATGAAGTTTCCCAAGCTGCAAAAAGATCATTTCAGGTTCATGTGTTTCTCAGAAAGTAACCTAACTGTATATTTACTTAATTGCATGGTTTTCTCACATGCAACAAGAGGATCAAATAAATTTCTTCTAATTGGAAGTACTAGACACCAAACTGCAATTGAAGATCAATGTGCAAGTGTATCAGTACGGTGAAGTGAAACAATATACGCTTTACATGTAACAGTTTCTTCAAAAAAAAAACCTTGTATTAGTTAGACTTGGTTTATGTTTGATCAGCTCTGCTTTTGCTCATCATGGCATAGAAAACAGATATGTACAGGTACCTACTCTGTTAATATGCACCATCTGAATCTTTTTCTGAATGGATAGGTGTTGTGATCTATACCTTTGGAATCCAACGGCATTTTGTGTAAACTTTGGGATTTATAATCAATGGGCATGATCTGATCAAGGAGATGCTATTAGTTCTCCTATATTCTTTCTGTTTTGTTGATGAGCTTCTTGACTTAGTTGTCTGTTATGATACAACAAAATAGAGCAAAGTTTCAGCTGTTTTTATCTTCATCTGTGCCTTACTGCCATATGTGTAAATATTAACAGGCTGCTTTTCCTGCACAAGATAAACGACTAGATGTCTTGATTTTATACACATCGGAGATATTTAGGTACATCGAGGAAATTCTGAAGCTTACTCCCCAGAGCATGTCAGATAAGAATGTGGCATCAGATGAACTGGAAGAGATGCACAAGCAGGTAACATCCGTTAACGTTTAGTGGGTGCCTGAATTTTTGCACTATGTATAATAGCATCTCCTTGGTGCTGACAGATGGAGAAAAATTGCTTACTTGTCAAAAGATTTAAACTTCTCGCTGCTTCTCACATTTGATTCTTACAATCGTTTTTTTTTTCTTTTTCCAATCCACATTAGTCCTGATTCATTTTCTTTGTTTTACTCTTGATTCCAGGTAGTTTCTTCATCATTATTGGCGTTGGCCACCCTTCTAGATGTTGTGGTCAGCGTACAATCTGAACGGCCTGTTTCAGAAGCTGAGTTAAAGCGTGCTTCTAAAGCCAAGGTCTTAGCTATGTCCTGTGCTGAGAATTTGTTATCTACTCATAAGTTATTTCTGGGATTTCTGAAGTCTCAGAGCTCTGCTATTCGCTCAGCTGCATATTCAGTCATGAGAAGTCTCTTAAAGAATATTCCTCATGCTATCAAAGAAACAGACATTATACATCTAGCGGATGCAATACTTGGAGCTTTCCAGGAAATGGATCCCTCATGCCATTCATCAATGTGGGCTGTGATCTTACTGTTTTCCAAAAAGTTTCCACAGAGTTGGAGTATCCTGAAGATTAAAAAATCTGCTTTGAGTAGATTCTGGCATTTTCTTCGCAACGGGTGTTTTGGATCGCAGCAAGTATCATATCCTGCTCTGTTATTATTTTTGGATGTTGTACCTGCACAAGCAGTTGAAGCTCAGAAGTTTCTTCTTGAAGTTTTCCAGAATCTGTGGGCAGGAAGAAGCTTGAGTTATTCGTCACATCTAGACCGTCTTGCACTTTTTAAAGCAATGAAAGAATGTTTTCTATTTAGCCTGAAAAACACTGATAGGTGAAGAGTCCACTGAACTTTTCCCTTTGAACTTCTGTGGTCTGTCAGCTTTGTATCGTTATGTTGAGAATTGTTTCTTTAAGTTTCTGTGCTCAGATATGTGTTTCTTCTTCCAGGTATTCTGACGCAGCAGATTCCTACAGATTTCAGCAGACACTTACAGATCAGATCCTCTTAAAGCTGCTGTGGCATGAATACCTGTTCTCTGTCAGCTCAAAGAACCATTCTATGGATTTTTCTTCGGATAGTATTCAACCTTCTCATCAGGGATCAAGACAGCTTAATGTCAAAATTCCAGAGGGTTATGTGCGGGATCTTGGGAAATGCATTGTTGAAATCCTTTCGGATATCTTTTTGCTGGAGCCTGATTTGCTTTTGCAATTCTGTTCAACATTCCAACAGACCTGCCTTGGTGTATTTCAACAAACAGACAGTTCTGTTGAGAATGCAGAAGGGGTGACTGAGTTCTTGTCAGTAGTGAATCAACAAGCAGTAAGGAAAGGTGAAACTTGGCCTCTGGTTTACTTGGTGGGACCAACATTGTCGAAGTCGTTGCCCATTATTAAAACACTTGTAAGTTATTCCTTGGTAATGTATTCTTTTGTTCGTGTTTTTGTGAGTAGAAAATAATTTGGGCTCTAATCCCATGGCTGCCTCTGCAAAAAAGGGAGAAGGACAGAGAGTGAGATAAAGGGTAATTTGGATATGTTTGACATGCCTGTTTCTATCTAATACTACTTTTCTGTCTCTTCATTTTTAAACTGTGACGAAATTGTCTCCATAAAATTCCAAGAAATTGCTGACCACTTATTTTAGTGAATATTCAAAGCTTAGCCTTCTTTTTAAAACACTAATTTGGGAATTATTGCTTTCAAGGGAAGACTCAAGATTTTTGTAGCTGCATATATTTGGCTTGTTTATGTTTCACTACTCAGTTTCCCGAATAATGTTAGTCCAAACTCAGCTTATTCGCATTTGATTCTTTTGTGGTTTTCACCATGTTCCTGCCTGGTCCGTGAATCTATAGATGCATTTGTGTTTGCTCCTCGGGGTATAGGTAAACAAAATACTTTCACACCTGACTTGCCAAAAGGTAGCAAGAGGTTGCTCTTCATCCAAAAAGGTAGCAAGAGGTTGCTTTGATGGTTCTTTGACCAATATCTTTCAGTTCCTCAAATGAGTTGTTGTATTATCTAGGATTCCCTTCTTCAGCAAAAAAAGATTCTAGGATTCCTGCAGTGAGAATTACTGTTGCTGCTGTTTCTAGTTTATCAAATGGTTTCAGTTTCACTTTCATTCTCTCATATGGGTTTTCAATTCTAGGATTCCCCTAATGCAGTGAGATTTATGGTGGCTGCTGTCTCTATATTTGGTCCGCGGAAGATAATTCAAGAGATCTTTTGCATTGAACCCGAAGCAAGAGAATTTTTGCATGTCTTCAAGGAAACCTTTGTCCCACGGTGCTTGCAGGCTAACAGTCCCTCTACTAGCATGTGGCTAGATCTCTTGATTTCGTTACTTGATGATGAATGCTTAGCAGAACAGTGGGCTAGCATCATTATGCATGCAACAAATTCGGAAGAACTGAAATATGCGGATGGGATTGTGGACTCTGATTGCCTGTCTCTATTGGCTATGCTCATTGAAAAAGCAAAAATGAGAGCTAGCAATAGAAGTACTTTGCAAGTTCCCTATGCAGCCTATTGGCATCATCATCTTTTGGATTTTGCTGCCATTTCTGTTGTTCGAGCTTTTCCACCTTTTGGAACTTCCAATGTTTCATATATGCGGTATGTGAAAAATACCTGAAATATTTTCTTCACACATGTCTTGCTCTAACTCCTCCATTTTACTAGATAGTGTACATTCTCTAGCATTAAAGTGGTTGCATTTTCCCATTTGCTTAACTTTGATACCTAATTAAATTATGTTGTGGATGTCATTTCCATCACCGTTATATTATAAAAATCATTTGAACTATTATTGGGACTAGGAGTTTTTACCTTTTGCCTTCAATTCTTGGTAATTGTCTCCTATCTTAAAATTGTATAATAAACATCTCAATGGGAAGGGGGAAAATATAATACGACAAGTAAAAACTTCAGTTAACTATGGACATCAGAATTTTCTAAGCTAAATTTCATGCTACACATCAAATCTGTGGGCCCTCCTTGATAAGAAAATAAATCTTGCGCCTAAATCAACCGTAGAAGGTAACTCTTAAATTTAGCATTGACCAAATAATATAAGGATTTACAACCCATTCCCTTAGTCAATGTGTGCCTAACTCAAGCCTAAAAGATAACTCATGAAGTGAGCATTGACCAAAATAGTACAAGGATTTACAACCCATTCCCTTAGTCAACGTGTGACACTCTTAACACCCTCTGCATGAGGGGTATGCATAATTTGGTATGGTGTATGGATTTGGTTTAAGTTCTTAAAAAATCGGTATTTGGTATGGCATACGGTATTTGGTTTTTCTTAAAAAATTCGGTATTCGATAGGGATATTGTTGAAGAGTGAAAAAGTCCTACATCGGTGGTTAATGAGATGAATGGTTTCCTTATATGGACTTGAGCACTTCTCCCCTCATAAACTAGCTTTTGGGGTTGAGTTAGACCCAAGATCCATTTCTTAACCATACGGTATTTGGTTTTTCTTAAAAAATTCGGTATTCGATATGGATACTGTTGAAGAGTGAAAAAGTTCTACATCGGTGGTTAATGAGATGGATGGTTTCCTTATATGGACTTGAGCACTTCTCCCCTCATAAATTAGCTTTTGGGATTGAGTTAGACCCAAGATCCATTTCTTAACATGGTATCAGAGCTAGAGCGGGAGAGTGTTAAGAGTCCCACATAGGATATGCGATGGATAATTGGTCTCCTTATATGGACTTGGACAATACTCACTCTATGAGCTAGTTTTTGGGGTTGAGTTAGGCCCAAGATTCATTTCTTAATAGATACCATACCAAAAAACATACTACTTATACAATACACATGTTTTAGATTATAACATAGATGTAAAAGAAATAAAATTTTTTACTTCCTTTATTCTTAGGTTCTTTTTACCTTTCCCACTTTTTTCTGTTACCTACTTTCCGTTTACCAGAAATAAATAATGTCGTTCTCATGTCATTGCTTGATGAATCCCAGATGGAATATTGTGACAATGAGAAATTAAATTAAAATTTGAATTATCTTTTTTCTTCTTCCGCAATGTAAGAATACCGCTTCAACTGTAAATTTTGTTTTGCATTGCTTTTCAATTTCTATATTTATTCCAGAACATGATCAGGTAGACCTTTCCTCTAACGCACTCCCTAGAAAAATGAAAGTTCCAAAAGACTCTTTAATTTAGTGTTTTGTCCAAGATTTATTTCTTAAAGACAAAAGAAAGTACAATTCTCTATCCAAGCCGAACAAACTGAAGTTACCGAACAACAACAACAACAACAACAACAAACCCAGTGTAATCCCACAAGTGGGGTCTGGGGAGGGCGGAGTGTACGCAGATCTTGCCCCTATCTTGGGAGGTAGAGAGGTTGTTTCCGATAGACCGTTGGCTCAAAGAAAAGTAAACAAAAGCAATTCGGAAAAAGAAATATAAAAGTAAAGAAACAATAGATAATAACAAAAATGGCTTCAACACTGCCCTAGTGCTATCAATACCAATGTTACCAATGTAAAAAAAAAAATAGACAAAAATCAGTCTGAAAAAAGGAATAATAACATAACTGCCACAAAATCATACGATAGTCGAAGTACACGAAACACTAGAGAATAACATAAATCAAAGGACAAGAAACTACAATAGTAATTCTACGACAACACTCAACTACCTACTAGCCTTCTACACTAATTCGTGTCCTTCATAACCTCCCATCTATGTCATGTCCTCGGTGGGCTTGATCTGCGCCATGTCATGTCTAATCACCTCTCCCCAATACTTCTTTGGCGTACCTCTACCTCTCATGAAACCATCCATGGCCAACCTCTCACACTTCCGCACCGGGCCATCCGTGCATCTCTTCTTCACATGCCCAAATCATCTCAGTCTCGCTTCCCTCATCTTGTCCTCCATTGAGGCCACTCCCACCTTGTCTCGAATATCTTCATTCCTAATCCTATCTCTCCTCGTATGCCCACACATCCATCGCAACATCCTCATCTCCGCCACCTTCATCTTCTGGACGTGAGAATTCTTGACTGGCCAACATTCTGTCTCATACAACATAGTTGGTCTAACCACCACTCTGTAGCACCTTCGTATCACACAAGACTCCGTGAAGTTACCAAGCGGAAAGGATAAAAAATCATCATGCCTAATTTACTAACGTATGGTATTGGCATAGCATTTCAAGAAACCGGATACACGAACCGAAATGTCTAAAGCTGTATCATACCGACCGGCGAACACCCCTATTGTACATGCTAGAATTGGATGTCTGGAGCATGATAATAAGAACATGGGCGGCAACATCGGATATATTGAGGATAGGATGAGTCTGGTGTTGATACTGAGGGTTAACTAAACCACAAAAGTTAACTCATTAGGTGAGGATTGTCCACTAACATATAAGGAGACAACATGCCATTTCCCCAGCCAATATGGGACACAGTTTATTCGCTAGGATGATAAAGCGGTCATCTTCTGTATCTCGGCACCTGTGCTTATAGACTGTCTGTTTATTTCCCATCTCTTTATCAAGGCTTCAGTGGTACGGAGGTGTTGTTTCATTTGCTTAAGACTACAGTTAATAGCACTAAACACTCACAGACCCTATTTTTTTGTTATTGTTGTTTTATTTTGAGTTACTTTGTTGTTCTGTTGCAGTGCTGTTCTGGGTGGCATAGCAAGAGATGATGAAACAAACTTTCTGTCCCAAAATACACTAGTACTAGTATTAGGGGAGGTTCTTAAGAAGTTGACAATTTTCATGATGGATTCTCCCTTCATATGGGTCAAGGACATGTGTTCAATGATACTTATCAGAGACAATAACACTGAACTGGGATTTGAACCTTCTATGGATGTGAATGAGATGGTCAATTTTGCTTTACAAGTGCTTGATGGTGGCTTTTCTGCATTGAAATGTTTGCATCATGAAGTTGAGCTATTTTCGGGAATCGTAGCTGCATTGTTTGTAATTAATTGGGAATGCAACATGGCTACTGTCTTCAATGATGAACTTGGTGAAGAATCCAGAGAAAAAATAAAGATAAGGTTGGCCTCTTGTGAGCTAGTGCATGCTCTCCATCGCAAAATTTGCAATCAGTTCCTATTTACTATCAACATAGATAGTCGAAAGATCCTAGAAAGCATCTTGGTCCAGACTGTAAGGAGTGCTGTGCTTAAGGATGAAAATTTGGATGCTGTGAAAGTCACATCTTTATGTTGTCACTGGGTCCTTGAACTTCTTGAATGTCTCTGTCAAGATCAGTTTGAGAAGCAAAAGCTGTTAGACAGATTCCTAAGCCAGGATGATTCATGGCCTGCTTGGGTTGCACCAGATATGGAAGACAGGAAAGGAGCAGATTTGGTGAAAACTGAGAGTGCTCCAATTGATGTGAGTGCCCTTCCCATTTAAGTAATTTATATTGAGCAGTTTTGGATGCTCTTGTGCACCTACTTCTCAATTCACTGCTATGTTCTTGTTGGAAAAGAGGGAGTTACAGTGAGGTTTTATAACTGGTACATATTCTTGTTTTCTTCCCGGAGGAAGTATACCCATCTTGTTCACTTACTCGTTCAACTATTTAGTTTTGTAACATTTTGTAGCATCATTTTGGCATTTCGAAGGTGACTTACATCATATTATGCATTCAAATTCGATTTATATTATAAGATTTTCAGAGTTGTGTACTTCATCCTTTGCAGAACCCAAGAGTCACCAGGTTTGTTGCTCTGATAGACAGACTTATACCCAAGATAGGTTTTGATATAATCGTCGCAGGTGCTGTTTCTAATGTGTCTCCATCTTCAACTGAGGATCCTAGTAATCAACCTACCACAACTCCTCAATGTCATTATTCCCGTGCCTGGCTGGCAGCTGAAATCTTATGCACTTGGAAATGGAATGGTGGCAATGCCTTGTGCTCCTTCTTACCTTATTTTTGTGAATATTTGAATAGTGAGTGTTATACGCCCGAGGATGAGTTGCTAGATTCTATTGTCACCATTTTGCTCGATGGTGCACTTGTTTACGGGGGAGTTGCAGAACTGAGTCTTTCAAACTTATCTGCTGTTACAAACATGGAGAGTATTGGAGAACCCTTCCTGAGAGCTGTTGTATCGTTACTGTCTAGACTTTTCGTAGATGATGTATGGGGAAAGGAAAAGGCAGTATTTCTTTTTAATCTGCTTCTGAATAAACTCCATATTGGTGAAACAATAAATATAAACTGTTTAAGGATACTTCCTTCAGTTATGAACGTAATCATTAGGCCGTTGAGTGTTCCATTTGACAGAGAGAGTGCAAGCATGCAGTCTGCTTCTACTGAATGTTGTGAAGTGCAAGAGGCTATCATGGACTGGCTCCAGCGAACACAGTCTTTTCCACCCTTAAATGCATGGCAAACGGGAGAAGGTAAAATACTGCTGTCTACAATGTGTCAATTTTCTAAAGGATAAGCTGTTATAACTGCAATTTTATTTCTGCGCTGAGAACTAGGCTCCTGATATAGAAAACATAAGAAGTAATCAAATTAGTGTCTTGGTTCGTGGCAGAGATGTATGTCATGCTTGCGGGGTGGGGGGGGGGGGGTGTTCTATTTTTATGGCCTTTGCTTTATCCTTGTTGTGGGATATAGTGTAATTACTGTGTTGGCTTATGCATCTAATATCTGATGTCTTTTCCAATTCATTAGACTTAAAGCTTATTTCACAAAAATCTGCAATTTATCCGTCTTAGGTGTAATGGAATTTGGTATTTTCAGATATGGCAGATTGGTTTTACCTTGTTATATCCTGCTATCCTGTACGACCAATTGAAGGAGGGAAAGGGTTAAGACCAGAAAGATATGTCAGCTCTACTGAGAGAATGCTACTGTTAGAATTATTTCAGAAGCAGAGAAAGAGTTCTGCATTATCTGTGATAAACAAGCTGCCGGTTGTGCAGATTTTGTTATCAAAAGTAATTCTGGTTGCAGTTGCTTATTGCTGGGAAGAATTTAGTGAGGATGACTGGGAGTTCGTTCTATACCGTTTTAGGTGGTGGATTGAACGAGCAGTCGTTGTGATGGAGGAAGTTGCTGAGAATGTGAATGATGTTATTACAAATGCTTCTGGTTGTGAACATTTAGAAGTTATGCTGAAAAGGGTCAACGATACCGTTTCAGTGGAGGACTCTACTCCAATAAAACTCGCAAGCAATGCTCTAATTGGATTTTCTTTGTTTTGCAACATAAGTGGTTTCGAAGCAAAAAACCCTGCTCCTGATGTTTCTAATCGCTTGAAAGGTGACAGATGGGACATGGTCAAAGACCGAATTATAGAAGGTGTTCTTCGGCTGTTCTTTTCTACTGCCGCTACCCAGGCTTCGGCAAGTTCTTATGGTGGTGAAGCTTCTTCAATTGTAGCATCATCTATCCTTGATCATTCTGAGTTCTGGGACTTAGTGGCATCACTTGTTGTCGAGTCCTCTTCAATTGCAAGAGACAAGGCAGTAAAATCAGTTGAAATCTGGGGCCTAAGTAAAGGGCCAGTTAGCTCTTTATATGCAATGCTGTTTTCTGCCGAGACACTTCCTTCCCTAAGGTGTGCTGCTTATGTTATTCTTTCAACTGAACCTGTATCTCAGTTGGCTTTGTACACTGTCGAAAAGACAAGTTCCTCTGGTGGAGATGCTGACGGTTCTACTGAAGAAAGTCTTCATCTTAGGGCAGAAGTGTCTCCCATGCTGGAAAAACTACCATATGAAGCTCTTCAAATGGACTTACTTGCATTTGAACGGGTTAGCTTTTTGTCCCCCCCCCCCCCCCCCCCCCTCCCCCCCTTTTATGTTTGCTTCTTCTTCAAAGCTAATGGAGAAACTGCTTTTGTTTGCTAAATATCTTTAAATTTTTCAGATAAAGGTCTTTCTAGCTTGGTCTTTGTTACTTTCACATGTGGTGTCACTACCATCATCATCACCCCTAAGGGAGAGAATGGTTCAATACATTCAAGAATTTGCTACTTCAACAGTGTTAGATTGCCTTTTCCAGCATATCCCTTTGGAATTTTGTGTACCATCAAGTTTGAAAAAGAAGGATTCAGAACTTCCAGCTTCAGTTTCAGAAGCAGCGAAATCTGCAACTCGTGCCATTGCTTGTAGTTCTGTGTCATTTTGCTTGGAATCGCTTTGGCCTGTTGGACCAGAAAAAGTTGCTTCACTTGCTGGTGCAATTTTTGGCCTCATGCTCTGTATTCTTCCTGCTTATGTTCGTGGGTGGTTTAGCAATATACGTGACCGTTCTACTTCATCTGCCATTGAATTTTTCACCAGAGCATATTGTAGCCCACCTCTGATTATGAATGAACTCTCTCAGGTATGAATGATGTCCTTACGCACTTGAGATACTGGAACATTTATTGAAATGAACTTGTCTGTTTTACCCATCTGGTTTCTAGTGATCAAATTGACAAAAGATTTAAGATGATTTTGAATAGTTTCTAGAGCAAAAATGAGACAGAGTTGCATAACTTTATACCAAGGTTAGCACGGTTAATGATATCAGCCCAAGTGTTAATTACACAACCGTATTTTGTAAATACGTAATTATCTTGAATATATTAACCATTTCTTTCTTTTCCGATTGCCTGGAAGGGACAAAAGAAAGATTACGTTCTTGATCAATAAGAACTGCAGCATTGTCATCATGTCATATTATTATCACATTGTCACGTTTTGTTCCATTGCTACCATTATTATGATAATACATATTTAAAATAAAGGGAGTTCGAGGTGTTCTCCTGAAAATATGAATCATTTTATTTTGAAAGCGGTAGGGTCATATATACTCTTACTTATGAGAGCATTAAACGCCTCACTGACCTTCATTCAAATGCAGATTAAAAAAGCCAATTTTGCGGATGATAATTTCTCTGTTACTGTGAGCAAATCTGCTTGTGAAGTGGTGGCTACCTACACAAAAGATGAAACAGGAATGGACCTAATAATTTGTCTTCCGGCATCTTACCCACTGCGGCCTGTGGATGTAGATTGTACCAAGAGCCTTGGCATCAGTGAGGTTAAGCAGAGAAAGTGGTTAATGTCAATGATGTCATTTCTTCGTAATCAGGTGTCCCACTGACTTGTGATCTCTGCACTGCATCATTCTCCCATCCCACCCTACTGATAATTTCCTCTATGTCTGTGCTCACTACGTTAAATTTATTGCCTTAATGTAACTGTTACATTTAATATTCTACTCTTTGATCATGCATATGTTTCTTTCTTTTTCAATTTAAAATGTCACCCTTCACTTTTAATACCAAGGTTCCATGTACTGATTTTTTAAGTATTGGTATTTATCATCTTTGATGTCAATTAACTGCTTAGTGGCTAAGCTGTGTTTCTTAGAGTGCTTTGGAAGTGAGGTTGATGATCTATTTTTCCTACAATGCAGAATGGTGCCTTAGCTGAAGCAATTTGCATATGGAAGAGCAATTTTGATAAGGAATTTGAAGGTGTCGAGGAGTGCCCCATATGTTACAGTGTCATTCACACTTCAAATCATAGCCTTCCACGGCTAGCTTGCAAAACCTGCAAACATAAGTTCCATTCAGCCTGCCTCTATAAATGGTTCTCTACTTCTCACAAGTCAACTTGTCCATTGTGTCAATCTCCTTTTTGATGTGTTGTCCAAAGCCCAGCCCACAACCCCCACCCCTCTTCCTGATTTCATTGTCTCTCACTTATGCTGAGGTTGGCATGGGGTTGACATACTCTTCCTGCAGCTAATTGTAAGTGCTCTCTCTCTCTCTCCCTCTTTTGTTTATTTTCTTTCTCGGGCTGATTTTTTTATATCAAAGACCTTGCAGTTTGCTGTTAAAAATAAAAAAAAATAAAAAATCTGTTCAAGAGAAGACCTTGCAGTTTGTTTACTGTTGTTACCTGCGGTAATCTCAAGTGATAATAACATCTAGTAATGCAGCTGTTTTTAGTTTTTATATAATTAAAATGATATTCTTCTTGTGTGGTCAGGAAACCTTGGTTTCTTTTATCACGTCATCTGAGAATTGGGATAGCTGTTCGAGTGAGCAGCTTCAAGATACAAATGAGCTAAGATGGTAAAGATGTCTTTCTAGACCGACTGCTCCCATTATTCAAAATTCTAAGCCCACCTTAGGCGACATTGTTTCCAGAAAGTGTTTGAAGTTTCTTTTTCAATTATTTCGATTTTTTTTCACAAGATTTTCATCCCTTGCAGGGGAGGGCAAGTAACATGGCTCTCTGGGGGTTGGGGCTTCCTCTAGTATGAATTTTAAGCTTAATTGACATCTTTCTCCCGTTTCATGCAGTTGAATATGGCTATTTGCACTTGTGAAGCGGGTACTAAGATTATCAGAATTCTAGGTGAAAACCTGTGGACAGGCAGGCACGTAGTTATCTCCAATGGTATCTGCTTATTGCTACTGTAATGGCTGTTTTGGAACAGTGCTTGCATAAAGTTAGGTTGAAAAACAAAAATGTAAAGATATTCCCTTGGTCTTGGATCTCCCATTTAAATTTATGCACAAAGACCGGGGAGAGAGAGAGAAGAGGGAGGGAGATAGAGGTCTAATATAGTTACTTTGCCTTGAGCAACAGCGAAGGAAAGCGGTCAGATGCCCCATCTTTTGGTTACATTTTGTCTTGTGCCATTTTTGCTACTTCTCCCCGGATGTCGATATTGTTTGCTGTTCATTTGCAAATTTGTGTGTTTTTTATGGCCGTGCGGGTTTCTTGAATCTTTTTTTTTTCTTTTCCTTTATGAGGTTTCGACTTTTGAGGAGGTTTAAATTCGAACTGAAATGGGACGTACAATGCAGTTCGGATTTGAAATAATACGTCCTTGAAGAACCATGATTTTTATTATTGATGTTTCCCTTTCAATCTTGGTGGGACAATTGCTTTTCTAAGTGAGATTATCTTTAATGGTTTAGCTACAGGTCCTGCAAGAACAACAGGGTTAGAAATATTCAGTTTACGCAATTATGATCTTGCAATTATCTACAGGCGAAAGTAATACGCGGCGCTTTCTATGGAAGATTTGCACAAATAAGATGTTACCATTTGAGAAAGTTTTGCAAAAATAATTTTGTGCCACACTATTAGGAGAATTGAAAAATTACGCTTGTTCAATTACTCACAAATTTGCTAGTGGGAGCAATTTTTTATTATCTTCGTTCTATTTATCTTGCCCAATGAGCAAATTATGCTTTTGTTGTTAAAGTTATTCACAAATTTTGGGACTGGCCAATTACTTAGTTCTATTTGGGCGAATTGCCCTTCTTTTGGGGTGGTCTTTAAATTTTGCCCCTCATATTTGAAATTTTTAAATTTTGCCCTTCGGCTAAACCCCATGGGTTCTAGGTTCGAACCCCTAAACAGTCAAAATTTTAAAAAAAATTCGCAAGGCAAAGTTTAAATTTCGCTATGCCCCCATCGGCATACACTTGTGAAGGAATTATCAAAGTTATGCCGGACCCGACATACTTATGCCTTATGGGCAGACTTGACATAAGTATGCCGGGTCCGACATAACTTTGGTAATTCCTTCACAAGTTTATGCCGGGCCGGCATAAAAGTTTGCCCATTAAAAGTATGATCCCACCGGCATAAACTTGTTAAGGAATTATCAAATTTATGCCGGACCTGACATACTTATACCTTATGGGCAGACTTGGCATAAGTATGCCGGGTTCGGCATAACTTTGGTAATTTCTTATGGAGAAATTGAAGATAAATTGTGAAATACGGATATTGTAAACGAATGAGGAGTGTTGTCTATCATATTGAGAATGTTGTTATGAACGTTTGAGAGTTGATATAGAATATGGGAAAAGTAGTATAAACAAAGGAAATGTTGCCCAATTTTCCTTAGAAATAGTAGCGCGTTCTTATAGTCGATTAACTAACGTTAATGCGAATTCTCTCTTGAAGGTAGAAGCGTGACATTGAAGGAGAACAAGCGAACGATAGACTAATTAAACGAAAAAGGTATGTGAGGCTAGTCCTTTCTATCTAATGGCATGAATCCTATAGCATGAATCTCTTTCCCCTTCACGAGTTCCTATATTCCAGAAAGCTAAAAACCTATGTCTATGAATAGCTATATACGATAAGAGACATGTTATGAGCCCTATAATGATGGTGATGAGTTAAAGTATAAAGATTTAAAAATGTATGATATGATGATCCTATAATGATAATGATGTATTTATTGCTCACACTCACCTTATGTGCTAGTTCCTTCAAGGTGAGGCAGAATGTCAAAGAATGCGCCATAATGAAATCGGGAGATCATGACCTTACGTCACCATGATAGAGTATAGTTGTCCTTGAGCCTTATGCATGTACTATGGTAAGCATACTATAATGAGCATATTATGTTGAGCATGTTATGATGATGATATAATATCGCGCCTATATGGCCGGGCAGTCACCGCTAAGGCGTGCAGCGTATACACCATGGCCAGATGGCATGGGCAGACACCACTAGTGGGCGGCATGAGATGATACCCCGGACGCGAGAGGCCTGGACGCAGGCTAGTGTTATGATTATCACACCGATCCGATATGGACGGGCAACTTATACATTTATGCATATATGATATGACGATGAGTATGAGTAAGACAACATGCATTATTTCTTTTATATTTGACAGTCAGATACAAATGTTTCATATTGATATTTCCTTTATATCATTGTCTTATTTCATTGTTTATGCCTCTTATACTCAGTACAATGTTCGTACTGACGTCCGTTTTCTTTGGACGCTGTGTTCATGCCCACAGGTAGACAGGGAGGAGAGCTTGACCCAAATCCGTAGTAGCTGCTAGTTGATTGAAAGCACTCATTTGTTCCGGAGGTGCTTGATTATTCTTTTGTGTACATTTGTATATGTATCTTGGGCATGCCGGGGTCTTGTCCCGTCTCTATGTCTAGCACTCCAGTAGAGGCTCGTAGATACGCAGTGTGGGTTAGATGGTCCCACGAGATTGCTACCATGTATATATATATATATATATATATATATATATATATATATATATATATATATATTATTTTGATAGCCTAAAGGCTTATGTATATAAAAGTGTTATGTTTTGAAATGAAAGGTGATTCTCTTATGAGTTGAGCATAAAATTGATAAAAGAGCATTAAATGAGTATGATGAGTAATAGAACGAGCGGTGCTCGGTGGTTAGCCCCGGGTACTCGTCGCCGCCTGTCACACCCCGACCTTACTAGGTGTGATGGGCACCCGACCCTTACTTAGGGCCGAGCGAACCCTCAGACTCTTGCTGCACATAAAATCACGTCAAACTTTTTAAATCAAATAAGATAAGATAAAATTTTCTTTCAGAAATATTCTTTCTCGTAGCTCCCAAGCCGGACAAATCTGTGATCATACAAAATTCAATACATAACACCGACCGACATATCGGCTGACGGAGCCGCTTACAGACTGACAACCAATACCCACGATGCTATCTGCAAAGTCTCTAACATCAATCAGAAACCTTTACATACGTACTCTGACTCGGCAGCGCTCCAGGAGCAAATGGAGCTTGCCAACTCCACTGGAACATCTGCTATAATGACTTCAGCTCATCTGGGAGTACCTGCGCGGCATGAAACGCAGCCCCCGAAGAACAGGGGACCAGTACGGAAAATGTACCGAGTATGTAAAGCGAAAATGTAACAAATATAATCATAATCCGAACCAGGAGTACAGAAATATAGCGGACAGAATCGAACCCGAATCCGAAACAGAAATACAGAGTGCATGGACAGAACCACAATATGTATCGTACGTACGGGGTGTGGCCGACAGAGTCGTAATATGAATTAGAGGTACAGAGTTTAGCTGGCAGAATCATCGTACGGATCAGGGGCACAGAGTGTAACTGACATAATTGTAATCAGAGCCAGAGGTACAGAAGTGTAACAGACTGAATCATAGTCCGAATCAGACACGCAGACAGAATCATTTTCCGAATCAGATTTCCAGAAGTGTAACAGACAGAGTCATAATCCAATCAGACATACAGAAGTGTAACAGACGGAATCATGCATGCAGAATCATAAGCTTACACAGATACAGATAACACACACACACACATATATATATATATATATATCTCAGATCCCGACCCTCTAGTGAGGGACGCGGTAACAGATCCCGACCCTCTTATACGGGACGCGGTGGACAGACAGATCAGATCATATGCCATCCTGGCCGCTATCCCCATACTATCACATCATCAGATCATATACAGATGTAAACAGATCTCGACCCGCACACCGAGGGACGCAGTGAACAATGCAGTGGAATGTACACGAATAACAGAACCTGGCCCGGGCGCAGTGAAGAAAGCATTGAGGCATCCACGAACAGATTAATGAGAAACCATATACATACAGATCACTATACAGACTCAAGGGAACTGAAGTAGGCCAAACGGTGGGTCAAATCAAAGAAATCGGACAATACTCATAATATACGCATATGTGTCATTTGGGATGGCACGACAGATTACATCAGAATAAGATTTCCAGAAGCGTTCCAGATGTCAAAATATTTTATAAGACTCCTAAAGGTAGTCATAACACTTATCGTATAGTAAAAAAAATACTAATGCAGATGTTGCCTGTGAAGACCGGACAGAAATAAGTCAACTAAAGCCATACGGAAAGTATCGGGACCCTATGGGCCCACCTCGGACCAAATCGAGGTGGCGTACGTAAATTACGGATAATAGACCTTATGAGGTCGTCCATGATCATTTTGAGGCATTCCGACTGCGTTTAGGATAGTTGCATACATATAGGTTACTTTAACGACAAATTATAAGGAGCTAGTTCAATCTTACTGAATGAAATGGGGCCAATTCCAACCTCGAATTTCTGAGAACAGAGTCGTATCTAAGGCTGACGTCCAAGCCTATTATGTTTAGAACATGCCAAGGAATGAAGGGAAAGACTTTACATACCTTAGCTGCGCCTTACGCTCGCTCAAATTCAATTTCCGTTTCGCCCAAAATCTACAAATGGCCATATTTACCAATTGTCAATAGTAAGACTTTTAGCATTCAAATCTTTAATTCATTACTTGTCTACAAAAATTTGGGCAGCATTTCCCCTATAATTTCGCCGCCCCGAGAGTATAACTCGGCTCAAAATTATCAACACAACACCCATGACAATATCAAAAACATCAACAATTAATACAAAACACATTCTAACATGAATAGTCTTCCTTTCTTCATAATGCCACAACTTCTACTCCAACTTCATACTTTCAAGCTAAGATCAACATTGTCATATTCATCCACAAATTCAGGATCATTCAAGTGCAATTCGGAAACATTTCACATTATTCCACAAAATATACAAAAGTCCCACCAAAACCATAATTTATCCAAAACTTCCAACCTTCGACATAAACATTCACAATGCATTTTTACCTTCCAATTTCACTAATAACAATCATAATTTGCACCTTACCACTTTCATTTCCATATTCACATAAACTACAATAAAGTTGCATATCTTCCTACAACAATCTTACAACAAATTTTCCATAACAACAAGAACCATTTATCTTCTATTTACGTTCCAAGGCCATAACAACACAATTAACACACTAAATAAATTTAATCCATCTTCCTTCATGCATGGTACCACACGGCCACACATATACACACACTTACACACGGCTCACACACACCACACCACAATTCCATGATTTCCATTCAATTCTACTCACTCTAACATCTATAAATCTTCCATAACATAAAAGAAACATAAAACCCTTACCTTTTTCCAATAAGTTCTCCTTGCCACCAAAGTCACTTCCTTGCCAAAACAATTATATCATGTTGGAGAGAATCTTGAGCTTAGTAGTAATTTCAAAAGAGATGGATTTTTGAACCAAAGAATTGAGCTCCAAGATTTTTTTTCTTTTTTCTTTCTTTTTCTTTCACTTGGCCGTATGGCCTTTGGTGTTCTTGCTCTCCTTCTTTTTCTTTTGTTTTCAAGACTAGTCTAGAATGAACAATGGTCCCTTTATTTATTTAATTATCACATGACAATTTCCATGGGCTTGGGCCATGTAGCATGGCCGGCCAAGCCCCCTCAAATTTGGGCCTCTTTTCTTATTTTTTTTTAGCCCAACTAGTGATGGATCACACTCGGTAATTCACGAAACTAATTCCCGAAATTCCAATGTTGCCCTTGGCCTCCTTCCATATTTCCACATCAATATTTTATGATCATCACACATGTATTAAATAATATAAAATCATAGCCTCATTTCTTGCGAGTCAAGATTATTTCGATTTTTTTTTTCGAATGCGCAAAAACGCGGGATATAACATCCTCCCCCCCTTTAGAACATTCGTCCTCGAATGTTCAACTGACCTTAGGGGGGTCTCGTGCCACTTCGGGGTGGTTTCTTTCTATAGTTATCCTTTGCTGACTCTCCGATGTGGATTCTTTACAAATATGATTGAGTATCGCTTCACGTCGATGATTCATATACTTTCATAGCGTATTTTCTCATATTCCACACAGTCACTGGGCCATGAACCATCTTCCAGTAATCGACGAATCCTTTTCGCTCTTTTGCAGACGTTGTGTTCCTTCTTTCTTTCAAGAAATTCCAAACCAAACATAGATACAATAGTCGTCATCATCCGAAATATCCTTTAAGTCCTTATCATTCTCTCCATTATTCTTTTAATGTGCCGACATGTTAAGGGGTTCTTTATATGTCACAATCTTCGAGTATCCTTGTTTTCGATTATATTTCATTCCTCGTCTTTCTTCCGAACTCTACGCATAACATACCGAAACTTCTTACCATAAGTTTTGTCTACACCATCGTTCTTGTCAATATTGCTACCCCTTTTCGCCCACCTTAGCACGCTTAACCTCGAAACTTCGATGAAGTGCGGTGCCTTAATGCCGATATAATCGTGCCCGCTTTCTCATATGGCCCTTATTACATGATTTGGGGCTAGTCGAGGTCTTACAAATTCCGAAACATTTTCGTAACCCGTCCTTTCTTTTACAATTACCGTTTTGCCCTTTTTGTGACCCTCAATATTCACCTTTCACTTTTATGTATAGTTATCTTCCGTCCTGGGTTCCCAGGGTCCCATCGATAACAAAATGTGCCTTCATCGCCATTACTCATACATACACGGTCACCAACCTGTTTGAATTTCCACTCACCATTCGTACATAATAATTTACAGCAACTGCTTGTCAACTTTCTCTGAGTCCTTCAACAGACTTGGTTCTTTTACTTCTTATACCATTATTTCTTTTCAAAATATATACACAACAAATATCAACAATGCCTTACAGATCATACGGCTATGTACCACATTCTAGCCATCCGGAACTGCAAATTTCAGGTGACAGAACAATACATTCATACTTACCCTTGTGACCTTTTCATATCATCACTTACCTTTTTCCACCGCACGTAAGGCTTACAGAAAGAGTTTCGTTTTTCCTATAACTTGGTTCTATCGCACGATCTATGACAGAAAGAAGGTCAACAATCCCTATATGCCCCGTAGTCCCCTGTTTATAAATGTGGCGCGCTACACACCATAAACAGGACTCTACCGGACACGACTTTGCAGACAACCCCTAGGACAGACCTGCTCTGATACCACTTTGTCACACCCCGACCTTACTAGGGTGTGATGGGCACCCGACCCTTACTTAGGGCCGAGCGAACCCTCAGACTCTTGCTGCACATAAAATCACGTCAAACTTTTTAAATCAAATAAGATAAGATAAAATTTTCTTTCAGAAATTTTCTTTCTCGTAGCTCCCAAGCCGGACAAATCTGTGATCATACAAAATTCAATACATAACACAGACCGACATATCGGCTGACGGAGCCGCTTAGAGACTGACAACCAATACCCACGACGCTGTCTGCAAAGTCTCTAACATCAATCAGAAACCTTTACATACGTACTCTGACTCGGCAGCGCTCCAGGAGCAAATGGATCTTGCCAACTCCGCTGGAACATTTTCTAGCATATCTTCCTACAACAACCTTACAACAAATTTTCCATAACAACAAGAACCATTTATCTTCTATTTACGTTCCAAGGCCATAACAACACAATTAACACACTAAATAAATTTAATCCATCTTCCTTCATGCATGGTACCACACGGCCACACATATACACACACTTACACACGACTCACACACACCACACCACAATTCCATGATTTCCATTCAATTCTACTCACTCTAACATCTATAAATCTTCCATAACATAAAAGAAACATAAAATCCTTACCTTTTTCCAATAAGTTCTCCTTGCCACCAAAGTCACTTCCTTGCCAAAACAATTATATCATGTTGGAGAGAATCTTGAGCTTAGTAGTAATTCCAAAAGAGATGGATTTTTGAACCAAAGAATTGAGCTCCAAGAATTTTTTTCTTTTTTCTTTCTTTTTCTTTCACTTGGCCGTATGGCCTTTGGTGTTCTTGCTCTCCTTATTTTTCTTTTGTTTTCAAGACTAGTCTAGAATGAACAATGGTCCATTTATTTATTTAATTATCACATGACAATTTCCATGGGCTTGGGCCATGTAGCATGGCCGGCCAAGCCCCCTCAAATTTGGGCCTCTTTTCTTATTTTCTTTTTTAGCCCAACTAGTGATGGATCACACTCGGTAATTCACGGAACTAATTCCCGAAATTCCAATGTTGCCCTTGGCCTCCTTCCATATTTCCACATCAATATTTTATGAACATCACACATGTATTAAATAATATAAAATCATAGCCTCATTTCTTGCGAGTCAAGATTATTTTGATTTTTTTTTTCGAATGCGCAAAAACGCGGGATATAACACGGCCCTAGCCGGGTCGTGACAAAAGTGGTATCAGAGCGGTTCAGTCCTAGGAAGTGTCTATGAGCCGTGTCCAGTAGAGTCTTGTTTATGGTGTGTTGCGCGCCACATCAATAAACGAGAGGCTACAGGGCATTTAGGAAAAATGACTATCTTTCTTCTTATGAGATCGTGCGATAGAGCCATGTATAAGATTTTATCCTCCCCTAATAGTGTGTTGTGATTCCAGAAATGCCGTCAAAGGGAAAAGCTACAGTCTCCCAGAAGGGCAAGACTACGACAAAGAGGCGGGTAGAAAGAGAGCCTCCGATGAATATTGAAGAGGGTGAATCGCATAATGAGGCTCCATCTAATACTTCCTCCACCCCGCCTAATGTGGAAGAACAAGGAGGAGCTCCAGCTCCAATTCCTCCACCGGGTGCTTCGGGTCAACAAGTGCCGAGGCTATTTAGTTATTGACACAGTTGGTTGCCGTCCAGGCACAACGGCAAAATGCGGGCCCAAGTGATCGGTCAGCCAGTACTAGAGCCCGTGATTTCATGACTTTAAATCCTCCGAAGTTCTTCGGGTCGAAGCCGGATGAAGATCCGCAAGGCTTTATTGATGAGATGTTGAGGACCCTAAAGATTATTCATGCCTCTGAGACTGAATCCGTGGAGTTGGCCTCTTATAGAATTCAAGATGTGGCGGTATTGTGGTATAATAATTGGATAGAATCGAGACAAGAGAATGCGCCTCCACCTGTATGACAAGAATTTGTAGATGCTTTTATTCGTCACTATTTTCCACCCGAGGTCCGCCGAGCTAGAGCGGATAGATTCCTAAATTTGAGGCAAGAAAATATGAGTGCCCGGGAGTATAGAATGCAATTTAATTCATTGGCTAGGTATGCCCCGACTATGGTGGCCGACATGGGAGACCGGGTACTAGATTCGTGAGTGGCTTAGGGCCACATTTATTCAAAGATTGCTTGACAGCTTCGCTATAAGATGGGATGGATATTTCCCGGATACAGGCTCATGTTCAGAACTTAGAGGGGCGACAGCAACCACAAAGGAGTGATCGCGACATTGATAGGAAGCAAAGCAAGAGGGCCAGATCTATGGGAGCAGGTAGTGATTATAGAGGGGGATCAAGGCAGACATATTCTAGGCATTCAGGCCAGTCGGTGACTAGTGCACCTCCTCGATTCGCAGGTAGGAGATTTGATCGCTCCTTCCGTCCAGGACATGGCTAGAGTTCGAGGGCCTCAGATTCCCAGTGTTACACCTCGGAAAATTCCCCGTACATGTACAGAGAATAGGTTAACAAAGGACGTAACTTATACGATGTTTTGATGAGTAATAAAGGGTACTAGATGACCCTCAACGAGATTTCAAAAGCATACAATGCAAGGGAAGAAAGTCGCTAAGTAAAACGAACCATATATTGTGTACCGGATAAAGAATAACGAGTAACGAATCGAGGATGATATAACGATGTCTTATAGAAGTGTAATGATGTCCCTAAGATTGATATTGAGGTGTTAAATAAGTGCCAAGAAGGTTCCATAAGGATCGGAGATCAAACGAGGCAACGAGAACAAAAAGGGAATTACTGGGCTTTATACGGTCCAATCTACGGACCGTATAATTTCTACGGGCCGTAGAATTGGCCAAGAAGAGGACCAGCCTCTGGACCAAATGTACGCCAGTACATACGGTCCGTATAAATAGTACGGACCGTATGGTGGTCCGTATAACTGGTCCCGGCCAGCTTTTAAATTCACTTAAGGGACCATTTTCATTTCATGACATTTCATTCCCACTTCACTCTCCGACTCAAGAAAAATCTAGAACCTTCCCTACTCCTCCATTACAAGAGAATACCAAGGGAATCCATGATCAACAACACATAATCCATGAATCAAGTGTGTGAAAACTCAAGAAAAACTCATCTTCTTCAAGAAAACCAAAAGAGGTGAAAATAGGGTTTTGGTGAAAGAGGAAGAACTTCACCCAATACTTGTTCAACTACCATCTAAGGTATGTTTCATGACTATACCACGTTTTTTAAGTTATTGGAAGGCGTAGATACTTGAAATGTAGCAAGATATAGAAATGAACCATTACTGAGTGAATAGTGCCATGGTTGGGTGATAGCTTGGTTGAATCATGAATGTGGTTACACTATGATTATAAATGCGTTGTAAATGATATGTAGACCATGATATAAGCATGATATATGAGGAAATGCGTTAGCGAACCCAAAATCATAAATGTGGGAAAAATAGAGAGAAATGGTGGATTTTGTGAAATGTGATCAAGTGATGATTGTAACTTGATATATTGTGGTTGTGTTGCCAGTGTTGGGAGTTGATATGGAATACGGGAAAAGTAGTATAAACAAAGGAAGTGTTGCCCAAAATTCCTTAGAATTTGTAGTGCGTTTTTATAGCTAATTGGCTAATGATAATACGACTCCTCTTTGAAGGTAGAAGCGCGATATTGAAGGAGGATACGCAAACGCTAAATCGCTTAGACGAGAAAGGTATGTGGGGATCAACTCTTCTTTCAAAGGCATGAATCTTACGAGTTTTCCATGATCCTCCAATAAGATGAAACTTATGAGTTCTCCCATCTATTGAATTACCCTTAAGCATGATAATGATGTAAATGAGCTAAAGTATAGAGATTCAAGAAATTGTGACATGATATCCCTCTAATGCTAATGATGCTATTATCGTTAACACTCGCCTTATGTTTTATTTCCCTTCAAGGCGAGGCATGATACTCGTGAATGTCCATAATATATTCGGGGGGTCACGACCTTACGTCACCCCGACATAATGTGATAGTCTTGTAACCCATTTGTATACTCTTAATGCTAACACATGCTATGATGAAAAGATAATGAACAATGCTAACATGAACATGATTATGATATATTTGAAGTACTATGAGATGATACGTGATACGATGCGATTTCCACCGCGCCTATATGGCCGGGCATGTCACCGCGAATGCGGGCTGCTATGATTTCCACCGCGCCTATATGGCCGGGCATGTCACCGCGAATGCGGACTGCTATGTTTACACCGAGCCTAGAGGGCCGGGCATGTTCACCACTAGTGGGCGGCTTGAGGGTTACCCGGACGTGGGTAACGATACAGATGACGATATACAGATGATGATGCGATGAGGTGTATGACGATGTGTGCTATAATTATATAAAGTATGATATGTGTAAGTAATAAAATTGCCTATGAAAATTGTGCAGGTTATATCCTAGTTTCTTGACTCATGATCTTTCTATTATGTTGTTATTCCATTCTTGCCTTACATACTCAGTACAATATTCGTATTGACGTCCTTTTCTTGGACGCTGTGTTCATGCCCACAGGTAGACAGGGAGGGGATATTGCTCCGGATTTGTAGAATGGCCAGCTGATTGAAAGCCCTCCATTGTTCCGGAGGTGCCTATGATGATCATTTTGTGTATAGTTGTATATGTCATCTCATAGAGGCTCGTAGATACTCGTGGTGGGTTGTATGGTCTCATGGCAGGGCTATTTTGTATGTATGTGTATATATGTATTATTTTGCTAGCCTAAAGGGCTCATGTATATATATAATGCTTTGTTTCCAAATGAAAACGTGTTTTTTTTCTTATAAATTGAGCATGAAATGGATAATTGATTGATAATGAGACTAAGGAGTAGTAACACGAGTGGTGCTCGGTGGTTAGCCCGGGTACCCGTCACGGCCCCTAGCTGGGTCGTGACACCCAGTTCAGGGAAGATTATAGTCAGAGGAGACCCCCCGTACCGCGATGCAGCCAGTGCAGTAGATTACATTCCGGACAGTGTCGCCAGGGTTCAGATACTTGCTATGCTTGTGGCCAGGTTGGGCACATGATGAGGGATTGCCCGTCGATGGGTAGTAGAGTTGGAGTTCAACCCACAGGTTCAACAGCTGGTTCTTCCTCAGTGTGCCCGGTAGGGCAGACTCCCCAGATGTCAGCAGGCCGAAGTAGAGGCAGAGGGGCAGCATCTACTTCAGGCGCCACTCAGCCCCGTGCATATGCTTTAGCCGGGCGGCAGGATCTTGAGTCCTCCCCGGATGTGGTCACAAGTACATTGTCTATATTTTCCCGTGATGTGTATGCATTGATAGATCCGGGTTCTACTCTTTCTTATATTACTCCATATGTTGCTGGTTGTATTGGGGTGAAACTCGAGCCAATTAAGCCTTTCGAGGTATCTACTCCGGTTGGTGATCCCGTGATAGCTAGACAGGTGTATAAAAATTATGTAATTGTGATATGTGGTCGCCAGGCAAAAGCTGACCTAATTAAGCTGGAAATGTTAGATTTCGATGTAATTATGGGTATGGATTGGTTAGCCTCATGCTATGCTAATGTTGATTGCCGAACGAAAGTGGTTCGATTTTGAATTTCCGGGAGAGTCCGTGCTTGAATGGAAGGGTAATACAGCATCTCCAAAGGGTAGTTTATTTCCTACCTTAAGGCAAGAAAGATGATAGCTAAAGGCTATATTTATTATCTAGTTCGAGTTCATGACACCGAGGCAAAGTCGCCAACTTTCCAATCCATTCCGATAGTGAGTGGATTCCCAGATGTATTCCCTGATGAGCTTTCAGGTCTTCCTCCAGAAAGAGAAATTGATTTTGCTATTGATGTGTTGCCGGACACCAAGTCTATTTCTATTCCTCCGTATCGAATGGCTCCGGCAGAATTGAAAGAGCTAAAGGCACAATTGAAAGATTTGCTTGAAAAAGGGTTTATCAGACCCACTTCATCACCGTGGGGATCCCCAGTCTTGTTCGTGAGAAAGAAAGACGGTTCCCTACGAATGTGCATCGTTTACAGGAAGTTGAACAAGGTGACGATAAAGAACATATATCCTCTTCCAAGGATTGATGATTTGTTTGATCAGCTATAGGGTGCCAAGTGGTTTTCTAAAATAGACTTAAGGTCAGGCTATCATCAAGTGAGAGTCAGAGAAGCGGATGTTCCCAAAACAACATTCAGAACGATATATGGCCACTATGAATTCCGGGTGATGTCGTTTGGATTAACTAGCGCTCCGACAGTGTTCATGAATTTGATGAATAATGTATTTAGGCCACTCCTGGATTTATTCGTGATAGTGTTCATAGATGACATCTTGGTATATTCTCGCACAGAATCAGAACATGCAGATCATTTACGTATCGTACTTGGTATCCTCCGAGCCCGGAAATTATATGCAAAATTTTCAAAGTGCGAGTTTTGGATAAATTCTGTAACATTTCTAGGCCATGTTATTTCAGATGATGGCATTCGAGTTGACACTCAGAAAATTAAAGCTGTGAAGACTTGGCCAAGGCCTACGATGCCTACATAAGTTCGTAGTTTTCTGGGATTGACAGGTTATTATAGAAGATTCGTAGAGGGATTTTTATCTATTTCGGCCCCATTGATGAAGCTGACCCAGAAGTCAGCTAGATTTTAGTGGAACAACGCTTGCGAGCGTAGTTTCCAGGAGTTGAAAGACATATTGACCTCAGCTCCGGTCTTAACACTTCCAGAAAGGTCAGACGGCTATGTTGTGTATTGTGACGCTTCCGGTGTGGGATTAGGATGCGTATTGATGCAGCATGGTAGATTTATTGCTTATGCTTCGAGACAGTTGCGGAAACATGAAAAGAACTAACCAACTCACGATCTTGAATTGGCCGCGGTTATTTATGCACTAAAAATGTGGAGACATTACTTGTATGGTGTGCATGTTGATATCTATACAGATCACAAAAGTCTTCAGTACATTTTCAAGCAGAAGGAGCTGAACCTGCGGCAGAGGCGGTGGTTAGAATTGTTGAAAGATTATGATGTGAATATTTTGTACCACCCCGGAAAAGCGAATGTAGTAGCCGATGCGCTTAGCCGCCGATCAATGGGCAGTTTATGCGAAGTTCCTTCGGAAAAGAAAGAGATGGTTCATAAGCTCCGTCAACTAGCTAATCTTGGAGTGCATGTAATTGGTTCGGGTAGTTCAGGGATTGGCATTAACGATCCTACAGTTTCATCTTTGAATATAGAAGTGAAAGAACGGCAATATGAAGATTCTCAATTGTGTCATTATAGAGACACATCTCATGGAAAAGAAAAGTTTTCATTTGAAGTTTCTAGGGATGGAATTCTTAGATACCGAGGTAGGTTATGTGTGCCGAATGTGGCAGAATTACGCCGACGAATTCTAGAAGAAGCACATTGTTCCCGGTATTATATTCACCCAGATGCAACCAAGATGTATCATGACCTTAAACAAATATATTGGTGGGATGGTATGAAGAGAGATATAGCAGAATTTGTAGCCCAATGTCCAAATTGCCAACAAGTAAAGATTGAACATCAAAAGCCAGGAGGATTATTGCAAGCGATGGAGATCCCTACTTGGAAATGGGAAGTAATCAACATGGATTTTATTGTGGGGTTATCACGTTCCTGTTATAGCCCGTATTTTGTACGTTTGGATGTTTCGGGGTAGTTGTGGCAAGTTAAGGGTAAGACAACTTTCAAAAATTATTTTAATATACAAGTTGTTACGAATATTATTTATGAACATTAGTAGTATGGAAATGTTGAGAAAGGCTAAGGGTAAAAAGGAAAAGTCGCAAGATGACTCATAGAAATATGGAAGAAGGCTAAGGGCAAATTTGAAATTTAGAGAATAATTTTTCCATGAATTACAAAACCAAAAAAAATATTAAAAAATTAGGCTTAACTAAAAGGCCATGTGGCCGTCCAAACTAATTGGGCCAAATCCCAAATGGATGCTAAGTGTGTATAAATAAAATATGGCCCATTGATTATTATTCATCTTCTCTTTATTTCAAGAAACATGAAGAAGTTTCAAGAAGAGAGGAGACATAGTAGAATTCGACCATGGCTACAAAAAAATTGAGCCATGGAAATTTATCAAGAAAAATAATTTGTTCTAGCTTTCCAACTCCTTGGAAGGTGCATAACAACATGGAGTAATTGTTGGAGTAGCAAGAACAAGTGCTAGTTTAAAGTACCAACCCTAGCCAAGTTGAAGAATTAAGTGAAAAAGGTGAGATTCAATCTTCTTTTACATATGTGTGGATGATTTATGCATGTTAGAGTGTGTCAAAATGAATGAAATTCATAAAAGAATGATGTTGAAGTTGTGGCCGTATATGTGTAGTGTTGGCCGGGTATGTGTGATGTTGTGTAGAAAGAATGGATTAATTTTATGTAGTATGTTGGTTGTTGTTGTAATGTATGGAAATGGATGGAAAATTCATAAAAATATGCATGTAGTTGTTGTGGCCGAATGATGGGTGGTTTGGCAAGTTATGATGAATTGATTCTGTTTGATATTTTAGTTGTTGTTGATGTGAATTCTACGATGAAAATGAAGGTCTGATGGCTTGAAATGAAATTGTAATCGTTGTAGGATTGTTGAAGAAGTTAATGCGACACTAGCATGAATTCTTACAATTGTATGAACGGTATTGTAACATGCGAATTTTGATATAGTTTATGAATCTAGAATAAGGAAAATGTGTTGTTATTGTCCTTATTGAAGTTGGAAGATTTCGGGTTATGTTGTGAGTTGGTTAGGCCGTTTAAAGTATTGTGTGAGTTTCTTGAAGTATTCGTGAATATCGTTCGAATAGTTTTGGATTAATATTTGAATATGTGAGCAATCATATTGGTTTGATTGTATGCGGTTGAATTGAACATAATTGTTGGTATTGTTGTTGATAATGTGGCCGAGTTCCATTCTCGGGTTTGTTGTTGATGATTTAGCCAAGTTAGACTCTTGGGGATAGTGTAGTTACAGGGGAGGTTCTGCCGAAATTTCGGCAGAATATAAATGAATTCATTTGAAAGAATAAGACAGCTATATCCCGATAAGTTTAATGATTATGTCGACTCTCTTGAATGTAAACTAGCGAGTTTGGACGAGTAAACGTAGCTAATCGGACGCGGGACAGGTATGTAAGGCTTACCTTGCTTTCTTTTGACATGATTTTTATGGAATGAGCAAATGACATATATGTATGATCGCAAAGAAATTCCTACTCTTAGAGCCACTAGGATGGCAACGTTCTTGATTTTCATAAATAGTTTCATATGGTTTGATGCGTATTTATGATTTCCGAAGTTCTATTTGATATGTTCCTGAGTCTGTCTACGATTCTCACGTACTTCTGGGTATGAGTGTTTAATATGTTCGAGCCTACTATATGATTGAACAATGAGATGTGCATAAAGAGTTTGGTTCCTAAAAGAGTTCTGTAAGCTCCAATGAATCTTTGACATGTTCTGATACGTACATAAGGTTCCAAAAGATATATTTGATTTGACCCATACGATACCCGAAAGGTACTTGATATGATTGTTGCTTCGATTTTCCAAAAAGGGCTCCTGAAATGTTCGTAGAATGTTCTGTACTTCAAACGATCATAACTTTCTCATACTAAATCGGATTGATCCGAAACTTGTTTCTGAGCCTTCCGATGCCGATAAGTATACTTGTATATTAAGTCTTGATTTACGTGCATATGGTTTCTCACTACTCTGCTCGTGGATGCCTCAATATGTACTTCACTGAGCCCGGGCCAGGATATGTTATCGTGCGTATTCCTCTGCATTGTTCACCGAGTCCCTCGTTAGAGGGACGGGTATGGTATATGTATATGATGATATGATTATGGCGCCGAGTCCCATGATGGGCCGGGTACGATATATGTGCACATGATTCCATTTACCGAGTCCCTTAATGGGCCGGGTACGGTATGACTTCATTCACCGAGTCCCTCACTAGAGGGCCGGGTACGGTATGTATATGTATATGTATATGCATGCATGATGATATGAGCGCAGGATGATATGATTTCATTCACCGAGTCCCATAACGGGCCGGGTACGGTATGTGATAATGGTATGCACGATTTATGTTCTAAAGGCAAGAGCTATGGTATTCTGGGCATTGTATATGTTTCTGTACTCTTTATGTCGGTTATGATTCTTTTACTGTGATTCTTTCCTTACATGCTCATTACATTTTCCGTACTGACCCTCTTTCTTCGGGGGCTGCGTTTCATGCCACGCAGGTACATACAGATGAGTAGAAGATTTTTCAGAAAAGGTTCCAGCAGGATTGGCGAGCTCCATTTGCTTCTGGAGTGTTGCCGAGTCAGAGTATATGTATGTCCTGATTTCTGGATTGATGTTAGAGACTTTGCAGACAGAGTCGTGGCTGTTGTTTGTCAGTTCTGTAAGCGGCTCCATCAGCCGATGTGTCATTTGTGTTACGATATAAGTCATATATATGATTACAGATTTGTTTGATTTGAAAGCATTTACGATGAATTTCATTTGTATCTGATTTAAGAGTCCAAAGAAATTATATGTGTGATAAGTGTCTGCGGGTTCACTCGGCCTTAAATAAAGGTCGGGTGCCCATCATACCCTGATCAAGATTAGGGTGTGACAGTTCCCGTGGCAAGTATGATTCTGTATGGGTGATCGTGGATAGGTTGACGAAAGCAGCCCATTTTCTTCCAGTTAGAACCACGTACTTAGCAGAAGACTATGCGAGGTTGTATCTCAAAGAAATTGTGCAACTCCATGGTATACTATTATCTATTATCACAGATAGAGGAGCACAGTTTACATCCAAGTTTTGGAAGTCCTTCCAAGAAGGTCTAGGCACTCAAGTGAAGCTTAACACGACATTTCATCCGCAAAGCGATGGACAAGCCGAGCGTACTATTCAGACCTTGGAAGATATGCTACGAGCATGTGTGCTGGATTTCGGTGGTAGTTGGGACGATCATTTGCCGCTAATCGAATTCGCATACAACAATAACTATCATTCCAGTATTCAAATGGCTCCATATGAAGCTTTATGTGGGAGGAAATGTAGATCCCCAATCGGATGGTTTGAAATAGGAGAAGTACAGCTAGTAGGCCCCAAATTGATTTAGCAAGCGGTGGAAAAAGTTAAGGTGATCCGAGATCGATTGCTGACAGGCCAAAGTCGCCAAAAGTCTTATGCGGACAATCGCCGACGAGACTTGGAATTTCAGGTTGATGATTGGATACTTTTTAAAGTGTCGCCAATGAAAGGGGTGATGAGATTTGGCAGGAAAGGGAAGTTAAGTCCTAGATATATTGTACCCTATAAAATTATCCGCAAGGTGGGTCATGTCGCCTATGAATTGGACTTGCCTTCGGAGCTTGAATCAGTCCATCCAGTCTTCCACGTTTCGACGCTCCGCAAGTGTGTTGGAGATCCCACAAAAATTGTCCCGATAGATGATGTGCAAGTGACAGGAAAGCTAACCTATGAAGAAGTGCCTATTGCTATTCTAGATAGGCAAGTGCGAAGACTTCAAAATAAAGAGGTAGCTTCAGTCAAAGTGCTGTGGCGAAACAACAACCGAGAAGAAATGACTTGTGAAGCGGAAGAGAGTATGAAGTCCAAGTACCTGCATTTATTCTAACCCCCAGAAGAGATTTAAGGTGAGACACTAACACTATGAGGTATGTATGCTTCCTTTCTATGCTTATGGGTCGTATGTTGCTAATTTATGTGCTATTGTGTTGTGGCCCTGTGAGGCAATGATATTATGGGTTGTTGTGACAGGATGGTAGTGCCATATTACAGGGGAAACTCTGGCAAATTTTTTCTAGATCCCCCAATGACTTAACATTCGAGGACGAATGTTTCAAAAGGGGGAAGAATGTTACACCTCGAAAATTTCCAATCTCGTACAGTGAATAGACTAACGAAGAGTATGAGTATACGATGTTTTAATCATAAGGGAATGACGTTTGACAACCCTAAGTAAGATTTCAAAGGAAATGAGGATAAGAGGTAGGTTATTAGCCCAACGATTATTTATAGGTTCTGAAAATGTGAAAAGTTGCAGATTTGCACTTTGGTCTCGTCGATGAAAAATGGACCGTAAAGTGGTATACGGCCCGTAAAATACCCTGTCGTCTTTCAACATTCCAAAACTTCAACTTTCTGCCAAAGACTTGAATGGTTAAATACGACTTGAAATACGGACCATAAACTGAAATACGGCCCGTAAACTGAGTTCGTAAATCACTATGTCCTCAGCCTACCTTTCTGGTTCTGTTATGCTTAAATACGCCCATGAAATACGACCCGTATTCTTCATGCGGCCCATATTCTAGAATACGGACCGTAAATCGAGTTTACGACCACTGTGCACTTTCAACTACTGTTCATTTCGAATCAGATTTCAAGTTTTAAATAAGAGACCGAAGTTCATTTATTTCATTTTCATTTTTCATTCTCCACAACTTAAGACTTATCTAGAAACTTCCACACATTTCATATACAAGAACTCATGAGAAATTGATGATCAACTTTATCAAATCAACAAAACCAAGTGTGGGAAACTCATATAAGTTCATCCAAGTTAAGAAATTTCAAGAGAAGTAAACTAGGGTTTTGGTGCAAGAAGAGTAATACCACTCAAGGCTTGTTCCTACAACATCTAAGGTAAGTTTTATGGCATTTACATGTTATTTAGGGTATGGAAGAGTTGAAACATTCGGATTATAGAAGGATGTAAGAAATGGGTCATGAAAGTGTGAATAGTAGCATTGTTGAGTAAAGGTTTGAATTGAGCCATGATCATTGATAATTGGGATTATAAAAAAATGTTATGAATGACATTTAGAACATGGAATAAGTATCCTATGTGACAAAAATGCAACAATGAACCATGGCCATGATTATGGAGAAATTGAAGACAAATTGTGAAATACGGATATTGTAAACGAATGAGGAGTGTTGTCTATCATATTGAGAATGTTGTTATGAACGTTTGAGAGTTGATATAGAATATGGGAAAAGTAGTATAAACAAAGGAAATGCTACCCAATTTTCCCTAGAAATAGTAGCGCGTTCTTATAGTTGATTAACTAACGCTAATACGAATTCTCTCTTGAAGGTAGAAGCGTGACATTGAAGGAGAACAAGCGAACGATAGAATAATTAAACGAAAAAGGTATGTGAGGCTAGTTCTTTCTTTCTAATGGAAAGAATACTATAGCATGAGTCGTTTTTCCATTCACGAGTTCCTATATTCCAGAAAGCTAAAAGCCTATGTCTATGAATAGCTATAAACGATAAGAGACATGTTATGAGCCCTATAATGATGGTGATGAGTTAAAGTATAAAGATTCTAAAATGTATGATATGATGATCCTATAATGATAATGATGTATTTATTTCTCACACTCACCTTATGTGCCAGTTCCTTCAAGGTGAGGCAGAATGTCAAAGAATGCTCCATAATGAAATCGGGGGATCATGACCTTATGTCACCCCGATAAAGTATAGTTGTCCTTGAGCCTTATGCATGTACTATGGTAAGAATACTATGATGAGAATATTATGTTGAGCATATTATGATGATGATATAATACTGCGCCTATATGGCCGGGCAGTCACCGCAAAGGCGGGCAGCGTATACACCATGACCAGATGACATGGGCAGACTGTCACGACCCGGATAGGGCCGCGACAGGTACCCGAGGCTAACCACCGAGCACCACTCGTTTTATTACTTCTCAGTCTTATTACCAATCAATTAACCATTTCATGCTTAATTTATAAGAAAAACCGTTTTCATTTGGAAATAAAAGCATTATATATACATGAGCCCTTTAGGCTAGCCAAAATAATATACATATACATACATACATACAAAATGACCCTGCCATGAGACCATACAACCCACATCGAGTATCTAAGAGCCGCTATGAGATGACCTATACTATTATACACAAAAAGATCATCATAGGCACTTCCGGAACAATGAAGGGCTCTCAATCAGCTGGCAGCTCTAAGAATCCGGAACAATATCTCCTCCCTGTCTACCTGTGGGCATGAACACAGCGTCCAAAGAAAAAGGACGTCAGTACGAATATTGTACTGAGTATGTAAGGCAGGAATGAAATAAACAACATAATGAAAGATCATGAATCAAGAACAAGGATATAACCTGCACACAATGTCATAGGTAATTACATTACTTACTCATACCACAATTTACACAATTATAGTATACATGTCAACATATCCCCCACATCATCGTATACATCATCGCGTCAACATCGGTATCGTCATCCGTATCGTTACTCGCGTCCGGGTAACCCTCAAAGCCGTCCAATAGTGGTGAACATGCCCGACCCTCTAGGCTCGGTGTAAACATAGCAGCCCGCATTCGCGGTGACATGCCCGGCCATATAGGCGCGGTGGAAATCATACCAACCCGCATTAGCGGTGACATGCCCGGCCATATAGGCGCGGTGGAAATCGCATCGCATCATGTATCATCTCATTGTATTCCAATTATCTCATAAGCATGTTCATGTTATCATTATTCATTATCTTTGCATCATAGCATATGTTAGCATTAAGAGCATACAATGGTTCTAAGACAATCACGTTATGTCGGGGTGACGTAAGGTCGTGACCCCCGATTGTATTATGGACATACAAGCGTATCATGCCTCGCCTTGAAGGGAAGTAAAATATAAGGCGAGTGTTATAATAACATCATTAACACTACGGGGACATCGTGTCACAATTTCGTAGATCTTTGTGCTTTAGCTCATTGGCATCATTATCATACTCATAGGTGATTCAATAGATAGGGGAGCTCATAAGTTTTATCTTATAGAAGGATTATGGAAAAATCGTAAGATTCATGCCTTGGAAATAAGAGTTAAGCCCCACATACCTTGGTCGTTTAGCTAAGATATCGCTCACTTGCTCTTCTTCAATATCGCGTCGTTACCTTCATAAGAGAGTTCGAATTAACATTAGTTAATTGGCTACAAGAACGCGTCGTCATTTATAGGACAATTTGGGCAGCACTTCCTTTATTTATACTACTTTTCCCATATTCTATATCAATTCCCAACATTCACCATAACGTCCACAATATTACAATCAACAACCATCATTTATGTACCCTCATCACATTCCACCATTTTCCTCCAATTTTCCTATATTTATCCCTATAGCTTATTATCGTGTTTTTGCACCTTTAATACTTATTTCATGATATAAACATCATTTATAACCCATCCATAATCATATCACCTCAATATCCATGATTCAATTATACTATCCTTCAATGGTAACACTATTCATCCATTCCAGACCCATTTTTCATGTCTTTCTACAACTCAAGCTTCTTAGTATCCTAATACCTTAAATAGCATGATAAAGTCATGAAACATACATTAGATAATAGTTGAACAAGTCTTGATTTGAAATACTTTACTTCCACAAAACCCTAGTTCCACCTTCTAGGGAATTTCTTGACTTAGATGAATTAGGAGGAGATTCACACTCTTGATTCTTTAATTTGGTTGTTATTGATCTTGATTCTCACTTGAATTCTTGGTTTGGAAGTGTGTGGAAGGTTCTAGAGAGAGAGGGAGTCGTGTAGTGAGAGTGGGAAATGAAAAAAATGAAAGTTGGATCATATTTTTTATAAATTCAACTTCAGTCCCGATGTCATTATACGGTTCGTTATACGGTCCGTATAAATTTATAAGGTCCATATAACTAACCGTAAAATGGTCTCAGTGATCACCCCTCTCTGTGACCGTTTGACGATCCACTTGACGGGCCATATAATTGTTATACGGTCCGTATAATCCACCGTAAAATCGACCTTCCTTCAACTCATTCTGTGACACTTTGACGGTTCATTTTTACGGACCGTCAAACCGTTATACGGTCCGTATAGTATGCCATAAAACTCACCCTTCAGCAGTATCTTCTGTGATGCTTCTGCGGTCCGTATAATGGACCGTATAATCCCCAGTTCACTGAATCTTATTTTCTTTACTTTGTTTCATCTCCGATCCTTATGGAACCTTCTTAACACTTATTTAACACCTCAATATCAACCTTAGGGACATCATTACACTTTTATAAGACATCGTTATACTACCACCAATTCGTTACTCGTTATTCTTGCCCGATACACGACATATGGTCCGTTTTACTTAGCAACTTTCTTCCCTTGCATCGTATGCTTTTGAAACCTCGTTGAGGGTCATCTAATACCCTTTATTACTTGCCAAAACATCGTATACGCTATGTCCTCTGTTAGCCTATTCACTGTACATGTACGGGGGATTTTTTCGAGGTGTAACATTCTTCCCCCCTTTTGGAACAATCGTCCTCGAATGTTGAACACTCGGGATCCTATAAAAATTTCGCCAGAGTTTCCCCTATAACTTGGCACTACCAACCTGCCACCACACCCACAATATCATCGCCTTACAGGGCTACATTAAAATAGCGTCATATCCATGGACACACACGACCAAAATCAAAAGATAAAGTGTACATACCTTATATTGCGACGTTTCTCTTGGATTTCTCCCGGGGATTGGAATAAGTGCGGATACTTGCATTTCATCTTTTCTTCTGCCTCCCAAGTCATTTCTTCCCGATTGTTGTGTCGCCACAACACTTTAACCGACGCTACCTCTTTATTTCTAAGCTTTCTCACTTGCCTATCTAAGATAGCAACCGGCACCTCTTCATAGGTTAGCCTTTCCGTTATTTGCACATCATCTATCGGGACAATCTTTGTGGGATATCCCACACACTTACGGAGCATAGAAACATGAAAAACTGGATGCACGGACTCAAGCTCCGAAGGTAACTCCAATTCATAGGCTACCTGGCCCACCTTGCAGATGATTTTGTAGGGTCCGATGTACTCGGACTTAGCTTACCTTTCTTACAGAATCTCATCACCCCTTTCATTGGTGAAACTTTCAAGAATACCCAATCACCAATTTGAAATTCCAAGTCACGCTGACAGTTGTCCGCATAGGACTTTTTGCGACTTTGAGCTGTCAATAATCGATCTCGAATCACCTTGACCCTTTCTGTTGCTTGTTGGATCAATTCGGGGCCCACTAATTGTGCTTCACCTATTTCGAACCATCCGATTAGAGATCTACATTTCCTCCCATACAGTGCCTCATACGGAGCCATTTGTATACTAGAATGGTAGCTATTATTGTATGCGAACTCGATTAATGGCAAATGGTTGTCCCAACTACCACCAAAATCCAGTACACACGCTCATAGCATATCTTCTAAGGTTTGAATGGTACGCTCGGCTTGCCCATCAGTCTGTGGGTGAAATGTCATGCTAAATTTCACTTGCGTGCCCAAACCTTCTTGGAAAGACTTCCAGAACTTAGCTGTAAACTGCGCCCCTCTATCCGTGATAATAGATAATGGAATGCCATAGAGTCACACAATTTCTTTAAGATACAGCTTTGCATAATCCTCTGCTGCGTACGTAGTCTTAACTGGGAGAAAATGGGCTGCTTTCGTTAGTCTATCCACGACCACCCATATCGAATCATACTTACCACGAGAACGAGGTAATCCCACAATAAAATCCACATTAATCACGTCCCATTTCAAAGTAGATACTTATAGCCTGCAACAAGCCTCCCGGCTTCTGATGCTCAACCTTCACCTGTTGGCAATTGGGACATTTTGCTACGAATCCTGCTATGTCTATCTTCATACCGTCCCACCAATACATCATCTTGAGATCATGATACATTTTGGTTGAACTCGGGTGAATAGAATACCGGGAGCAATGCGCTTCTTCTAGAATTCGTCGGCGCAATCCCGCCACATTTTCCACACATAATCTTCCTCGGTATCTGAGAACCCCATCAATAGAAACTTCAAACGGAGAGTTTTCCTTCCCATGGGATGCGTCTCCATAACGACATAATTGAGGATCTTCGCATTGCCGTTCTTTCACTTCCATATCCAAGGACGAAACTGCAAAATCTTTGATACTAATACCTGTCTCACCCGAATCAAGTATACGCACTCCAAGGTTAGCCAACCGATGAAGTTCTTGAACCATTTCTTTCCGTTTTGGAGGGATTTCACATAAACTGCCCATTGATCGGCGGCTAAGTGCATCGGCTACTACGTTTGCCTTCCCGGGTGGTACAAAATGTCAACATCATAATCTTTTATTAGTTCTAACCACCGCCTCTGTCGCAGATTCAATTCCTTCTGCTTGAAAATGTACTGGAGGATTTTATGATCCGTATAGATATCTACGTGCACACCGTACAAGTAATGTCTCCACATTTTTAAGGCATGAATGACTGTAGCCAATTCGAGATCATGCGTTGGGTAATTCTTTTCATGTTTCCGCAATTGTCTCGAAGCATACGCAATGACTTTACCGTGCTGCATCAGTACGCATCCCAAACCGACACCCGAAGCTTCGCAATACACACCATAACCATCTAGCCCTTCTAGAAGTGTTAAAACTGGGGCTGAGGTCAATCTGTTTTTCAGCTCTTGGAAACTACGCTCACAAGCGTCACTCCATTGGAATTTAGCTGCTTTCTGGGTTAACTTCGTCAACGGGGCTGAGATGGACGAAAAATCCTCTACAAACCTTCTATAATATCCGGCCAAACCCAGGAAACTACGAACTTCTGTTGGTATCGTAGGCCTTGGCCAATTTTTCACCGCTTCAATTTTCTGAGTGTCAACTCGCATACCATCATCGGAAATAACATGGCCTAGAAATGTCACAGAATTTATCCAAAACTCGCACTTTGAAAATTTTGCATATAATTCCCGGGCTCGAAGAATACCAAGAACAATCCTCAAATTGTCAGCATGTTCCGATTCCATGCGAGAATATACCAGAATGTCATTGATAAATACTATTACAAAGAGATCTAGGAGTGGCCTGAATACGCTGTTCATCAAATTCATAAATACAGCCGGAGCATTAGTCAACCCGAATGACATTACTCGGAATTCGTAGTGGCTATATTTTGTTCTGAAGGATGTTTTAGGAATATCCGCTTCTCTAACTCTCACCTGATGGTAGCCCGGCCTCAAATCTATTTTGGAAAGCCACTTGGCACCTTGAAATTGATCGAATAAGTCATCAATCCTTGGAAGAGGATACCTGTTCTTTATCGTCACCTTGTTCAATTGCCTGTAGTCAATACACATTCGTAGAGATCCGTCTTTCTTTCTCACGAACAAGACCGATGCTCCCCACGGTGATGAACTGGGCCTAATGAAACCCTTCTCGAGCAAATCCTTCAGCTGCGCCTTTAGCTCTTTCAATTCTGCCGGAGCCATTCGATAAGGAGGAATAGAAATAGGCTTGGTATCCGTCAATACATCAATAGCGAAATCAATTTCCCTTTCTGGTGGGAGACCTGGAAGTTCATCTGGGAATACGTCAGGAAATTCATTCACTACTGGAACTGACTGGAAAGTTGGCGGTTCTGCCTCGGTGTCATGAACCCGAACTAAATGATAAATATAGCCCTTGGCTATCATCTTTCTCGCCTTGAGGTAGGAAATAAACCAACCCTTTGGGGTCGCTGCATTACCTTTCCATTCAAGCACGGGTTCTCCTGGAAATTGAAATCGAACCATTTTTGTCCGGCAATCAACATTTGCATAACTTGAGGCCAGCCAATCCATACCCATTATTACATCAAAGTCTACCATTTCCAGCTCAATCAAGTCCGCTTGGGTCTGACGATCACATATCATAACAATACAATTTCTATATATTTGCCTTGATATCACAGGTTCACCAACCGGAGTAAGTACCTCAAAGGGTTTAATGAACTCGGGTTTCATCCCAATACAACCGACAACATATGGAGTAATATAGGAGAATGTAGAACCTGGATATATCAACGCATACACATCACGGGAGAATATAGACAATATACCTGTGACTACATCTGGAGAGGACTCGATATCCTATCGTCCAGCCAAAGCATATACACGGGGCTGAGTGGCACCTGAAGTAGATGCTGCCCCTCGGCCTCTACCTCGGCCTGCTGTTGCCTGGGGAGTCTGCCCTGCGGGGCGTGCTGATGATGAACCCGTTGCTGAGCCTGTGGGCTGAACCCCTCCTCTGCCATACCGTGAGGGGCAATCTCGTATCAAATGCCCCGTCTGCCCACAAACATAACAACCGTCAGTGTCCTGACGACACTACCCTGAATGTAATTTGTGGCACCGACTGCATCGTGGAACTGGTGGTCGCCTTTGAGTGTGATCACCCCCAAACTGAGAACCCGACGCTCTCGAACTCTGACCCTATCCCGGTGGAAGAGAACGATCAAATCCCCTATATGTGAACCTGAGAGGTGCACTCGTCGCTGACTGGCCCGAATGTCGAGGATAAGTCTGCCTCGATCCCCCTCTGTACTCACTGCCTGAACCCATAGATCTAGCCCTCTTGCCTTGTCTTCTATCACCATCACGATCACCCCTTTATTGTTGTTGTCGCCCTTCTAAATTCTGGGCATGAGCCTGTATTCGGGAAATATCCATCCCGTCTTGCAAGAAAGCTGTCAGACAATCTCTGAATGAATGCAGTCCCAAACCGCTCACAAATATATGTACCCGATCTCCCATGTCGGCCACTATGGTAGGAGCATACCTGGCCAAAGAATTGAACTGCATACTATACTCTCGGGCACTCATATTTCCTTACCTCAAGTTCAAAAATCTATCCGCTCTAGCTCGGCGGACCTCAGGCGGCAAATAGTGGCAAATGAATGCATCAACGAATTCTTGCCAAATCGGTGGAGGCGCATTCTCTTCTCTTGATGATACCCAATTTTTGTACCATAATACCGCCACATCCCGGAGTCGATAAGATGCCAACTCCACGGATTCGGTCTCGGAGGCATGGACAATCTTCAATGTCCTCAACGTTTCATCAATAAAACTTTGTGGGCTTCCTCCGGTTTTGACCCAAAGAATTTCGGGGGATTTATACTCATAAAATCACGGGCTTTTGTAATTGCTGCCCGGTCACTCAGACCCACATTTTGCCGTTGTGCTTGTGCGGCAACCAATTGTGTCAATAACTGAATAGCCTCGGTCATTTGTTGACTCGAAGCAACCGACGGAGGAATTGAAGCTGGTGCTCCTCCTTGTTCTCCCTCATTAGGCGGGGTAGAAGAAGTATTTGATAAGGCCTCGTTGTGTGATTCACCTTTCTCTATATTCCTCGGAGGCTCTCTTTCTGCCCGCTTCTTTGTTGCATTCTTTCCCTTCTGGGCGGCTATAGCTTTTCCCTTGGGCGGCATTCTGAAATCATAATACACTTTTTAGGGGAGAATAAAATCCTACACAAGGCTCTATCGCACGATTTCATAAGAAGAAGGATGGTCATATTTCCTAAATGCCCTGTAGCTTCCTGTTTATTGATGTGGCGCGCTACACACCATAAATAAGACTCTACTAGACACGGCTCGTAGACACTTCCTAAGATCGAACTGCTCTGATACCACTTTTGTCACGACCTGGATAGGGCCGCGACGGGTACCCGGGGCTAACCACCGAGCACCACTCGTTTTATTACTTCTCACTCTTATTACCAATCAATTAACCATTTCATGCTTAATTTATAAGAAAAACTGTTTTCATTTGGAAACAAAAGCATTATATATACATGAGCCCTTTAGGCTAGCCAAAATAATATACATATACATACATACATACAAAATGACCCTGCCATGAGACCATACAACCCACATCGAGTATCTAAGAGCCTCTATGAGATGACCTATACTATTATACACAAAAAAATCATAATAGGCACCTCCGGAACAATGAAGGGCTCTAAATCAGCTGGCAGCTCTAAGAATCCGGAACAATATCTCCTCCCTGTCTACCTGTCGGCATGAACACAACGTCCAAAGAAAAAGGACGTCAGTACGAATATTGTACTTAGTATGTAAGGCAGGAATGAAATAAACAACATAATGGAAGATCATGAGTCAAGAATAAGGATATAACCTGCACATAATGTCATAGGTAATTACATTACTTACTCATACCACAATTTACACAATTATAGTATACATGTCAACATATCCCCCACATCATCGTTTATGTTATATCCCATATTTTTATACATTAGGACGTCTTAAACTAAACGCGACAAGTTAAAGACAAGACTATTTTAAGATACGAAGTAGAGACTTTAACTTCCGGTTTCGTTTCAAGTCACAAGTTACCTACAAATTTCGTTTGGTATAGAAGCATTAATGGGAAATTGGGATTAAATTAACTATGAATAGATTATTAAGTGGGATAAAAAGAATCAAATCAGTCCATTAAAAATTGCCATAGTTGGCCGTGTAGTTTAGTGGGATGGTCAAAGATAATTGACCCAAAATTTGAGTGGGACACATGTCCAATTCATGGAATGAATATATAAGGCAAAATTCTGATTCATACATCACTAAGAAACTCATTTCAACATTCACAAAGTCAAGAAAATTAAGAGATAGAGAGAGAGGCTCTCGGCTACAAGCTGGCCGAGAATAACCTCCTCCAAATTGCTCCAAAAAAATCAGTTTCTCAAGCAATTCAACTCCCTTATAGGTGTATAATAACGTGTAACATTCATTGGTATAGCAAGAACAAGTGTTAAAATTCAAGAAATGGAATTGAAGGCTTAGCCGATTGAAGCATTGGGTGATAAGGTAAGAAGTTGATCATCTTTCATATGTTTTGTGGTGAATTGAATGTTTATGATGTTGCATGTTGGTATTGGACTGTTTTTCTTGAAGTTGAAGTGGGCCATGTGCTATAGACTTCGATGGAATAATGATTAATCTTCTTGTACATGTATTGGGAATGAATTGAATGTGTTGTAGTATGGATAAATGGATGAAAATCATGAAGTTGTTGTAGTTGTGTTGGAGCCGTGTAGGGGACTGCTTTAGGAGAAGTTATGGACTGTTTTGTGTCATGTTTTAATTGTTGTTGTTATGGACATTGTGGTGTGTTGTTTGCATTGTAAATATGTGAATTGAGGTGTAAAAGAAATGAATTATGTTGAAGGGGGAAAACAGTCCAAATCGTGGACTGTTTTAATGAAAGGAGTAAATTAGTGTAGTTTGAATGTTGATTGTTGTTATGAACGTATAGTGAAAGTGAAGTTTAATGATTCAAGTTGAAATTCAAATGGTTTGTGGGATGTTGTAAGGATTAATATGATGCTAAAACAGTTCCAATAATCGTATAAGTAAAGTTATAAACGTGTTGTTGTCATTGTAGTTAAAGTTGGAAAATTGCGAAGTGAAAATGGTAATGTTGTGTGTGCTGTTTGGCCGTGAGTATGGGACTGTTTTAAATGATGTACGGACTGTCCAAAGTTCCCTTAAGTCATGTTTAAATAATTCCGGGTTGATACATGAAAGAATGACTAGCAATATTAGCTTGTAGTACTAGTTGGTTTGAATGCGAACAAAACGTCGTCTAAATGTTAGAAACGGATTGTTAAAGTTGAAATACGTGTTGAATTCCCTTGTAGACTAATCGTAGCTCTTGATATCTTGATAGAGGATAAGTACTATTGGGCAGCAAGTACAAGTTATAATACGACTAAACGCTAAAGGTATGTAAAGCCATTCCTTTCTTCTTTTGGCATGTCCTAGACGTAAGTAAGAAATGATATGCACCTTGGGGTAAATTCTACTCTCTAGTTGCAAGCATGACTTATGATTCTATTCATTTCTTAATGCTATTATCACGAGCCTACTATATGACTGACTAGTGAATGATGTATAGAAGTTCCTACTCTTAAAGAATTTCACAACCAGAGGCAAACTTGACTTTCAAAAGCTACACCATGTTAAATTGATACATGTACATGAAATCTGAAACGTTCCTTGCTATAGTTTGTAATGAGATTTAAAAAGAACTGAAGATGATTATTATCCTGACATTTTAGAGCTGGTTAGTTACTTATATATTGAGTCTCAAAAGATGATTTGCATGTATGTGATTGCTTATTATTCTGCTCGTGCTTACCGCTATATCCTTCACTGAGTCCCGGGCTAGGACACGTTTTCGTGCGCATATTTACTATATTACTCACCGAGTCCCTCACTAGAAGGCCGGGACACGTTATATATATATATGGTGATATGATGATATGATGACATGATGATATGGGGATGGCGGCCAGGAGGGCACATATTCCTTAATCACCGAGTCCCTCACTAGAGGGCCGGGACACGTATATGTATATGTTTATGATGCTATGATTTTAATTACCGAGTCCCTCACTAAAGGGCCGGGACACGTTATATATGTTATATACAGAATGATTATGCAGCTTTGATCACAAAACTCTATATTGATATTGATATGAGAACGATACAGATGAAATATGTTCAAAGGCAAGTTTTATGAAATTCTGTTTGTTGCATTGGGTCCTACACACTTTGTCTCAGTATGAGTCTATTACTATATTTCATGCTTTACATGCTCAGTACATATTCCGTACTGACCCCCTTTCTTCGGGGGGCTGCGTTCATGCCCGCTGGTATAGACGCTCGTTTCGGAGATCCGCCAGCCTAGGATATCTATTCGGCTACTTGGAGTGCTCCTTTTTTCCAGAGCCTAGCTTGTGGTATAACACCCTTTTGTTGTATATATATGTGTTTATTCGGGGTACGGCGGGGCCCTGTCCCGTCATATGATACTGTCATTACTCTTAGAGGTCTGTGGACATTTGTGTGGGTCTGTATGTAGTTGTTGTTGCGTTGTATGAATATGACTTATGTTTGGGGCGTACCCACTCGTAATGGCAGCCTTGTCGGCTTGCATATATATATATATATATATATGTTTGGGATGTTGCGTGTAGTGGCAGCCTTGTCGGCTTGCGTAGATATATATATGTTGTTGTTGAAAATTGTAACTCCTCAGGAGACAGGTGCCTATGACATACAGAATCGTGACAACTTTAAAATAACATCCTGCCTTTTTATACAAATAAGGTCCCGATATGCTAGCTGTAAATGATTATAGTTAACAGGTGATATGAGTGTCCAACTCGGGCACTAGTCACGGCCTATGGGGTTGGGTCGTGACAAAAGTGGTATCAGAGCGGTTCATCCTCGGAGTGTCTACAGACCGTGTCGAGTAGAGTCTTGTTTATCGATGTGTTGTGCACCACATTTATAAACAGGAAGCTACAGGACATTTAACAACCAATCTTTCATGCCAATATGGACTAGTAGCCTTCCAAATTCACCAATCAACATAACAATCCACATTTAGAACTCTATTTCCATAATTACATAAAAACTACATTAAAATCACATAAGTTCCTATAATCATTCACAACCATTTTTCATGCCAACTTGAACCATTTTTCTTCCATTTCCATCACAAGGCTTCAACAACACAATTAAGATAACAAATAAAATTTTAATCATTCCTCTCCATTAACTCCATTTTCGGACACACACATACACATACACCCACCATGCAAACTTCCATATTTCCATAAATTCTACCCATTTCTACATACTACAACATAAACAAGCCTTCATAACATAATTAAAAGGGATTAATTCTTACCTTTTCCTCCCAACTTATTCACTTGTCCAAAGTGTTATCTTGGCAAAACAAGTGGTCTATCTTCCGAAATAACTACATCACGTTGTAGAGGGTCCTTGAATTAGTGAAAATACCACAAGAAAATAATTTTAGGAGCAATATTTCAAGGAGCTAAATTCCCAAGCTCATGGCCGAATGGCCTTCAAGTTTTTGCTCTTCTTTTTGTTGTTTTTCTCTTTCTCAATTTTTCTTGAAGTTTCTAAGGCTAATGATCCCCTCTAGTCTTATTTATCACATGGAAAATTAATTAAGTGACATGGGTTAGGCCATGTATGGCCGGACAGCCTCACTTTTGGGCCTAAATTTTCTCTTTTTTTTTTGGGCCAACCCGGTTGGTGCCGAGTTGGGCCTAGCCCACTGACCTTTCAACCTTAAAACGTTCATATCTCCTTGTACCGACGTCACCTGAGAACCCACGACCTATGATTGAAAAGCTAATTCAATTATCTACAACTTCCATTTCTTGGTATTTTTCCAAATTCCAAACTTACAATACTGTCTTTTCCCCTCAAAGTCAGGTCGCTCGAAAACATTTTCTTAAAAATATTCGTTTGGAGGGCTTCCACTTTGATTTGGCCCAAGGGTCCTTCATGAGTTGTGTTTACTTTACATATGTGATTCATATAACTTGTCACACGTTCCAAAAAAAATCTTGACGTGTGGGCCCCACCTCAGCTTACAAATAATCCGACGTTAAAAAATACGGGATATAACATAGACGTTTTAAAATCAATGGACGAAGTTCGGTGTTGTGACCTTGAATGTGGATGAATTAGGAGCAAATTGAGAACTCTAGATAATGTTGATGATTAATGGCTATTGTTATGAAATTTATATATCGATGTGATCATGCTTTACATACTCAGTACATTCTTCGTACTGACGTCCTTTTATTTGTGGACGCTGCGTCATGCCCGCAGGTGCACAGGGAGACAGACTTGCTCCATAGCTGCTGGTCCTGAGATCGCATAGCCGAGCTCCATTTCTTCGGAGCCATATCTTTTGGGTACCAATTCTTTTGTGTATATAATTATGGGCATAGCGGGGTCCTGTCCCGCTCATGTGATGCGTCATACTATTCTTAGAGGCTCGTAGCCACGTGTGTATGATTAGATGTCTGGCCTTGCTGGCCTATGTTCTTTTGTATATCATTTTGTCGGCCATGTGGGCCCATGTACATTGTTACGGCAAGAATGCCTCGTTGATATGAAATATGTTGTCGTCCAATGGGATTAAATTTGTTGAAGATAAAAGGAATTGTATGACCAATTATGTGGCTCACCTAGATGTAAGCATAAAAGTGAGTTAAGAGGGTGCCCGGGTGGGCTAGCACCGGGTTATCGTCGCGGCCCCCTAGTCGGGTCGTGACAAAAGTGGTATCAGAGCAGTTCAGTCCTAGGGTGTGTCTACGAGCCGTGTCTAGTAGAGTCTTGGTTATGGGTGTGTTGCGCGCCACTTATAAACAAGAAGCTGCGGACATTTTAGGAATGATTGACCTTCTTTCTTCATAGGAATCGTGCGATAGAGCTGTGATGTAAGAAATTCTTGTTCCTAAATTGTGTGTTATGTATTTCAGAGATGCCCAAGAAAGGAAAGGGGGCAACATCCCAAAAGGGCAAGACGGTGGCTGAAAAATGGGCTAAGAAAGCACCGCCACCGGTAGTAGAGGAAAATGAGTCCCAGAGTGCGGCTCAGTCTCAGTCCTCCCAGACGTTGCCGGTTACAGAGGAGCATGAGGGGAGCCTCAGCCCCAGCTCCAGCACCTGTAGTTCCTCCACCAAATGCTTCTGGCCAAGACGTGAAAGAGGCCATTACTTTGTTGACTCAGTTAGTTGCGGCCCAGGATCAGAGGCAAGGTTCAGGGCATGGTGACCGGGTTGTTAGCGCAAGAGCCCGTGATTTTATTACTCTAAACCCTTCGGAATTCTTTGGGTCAAAACCGGAGGAGGATCCTCAGGACTTCATTGATGGTATGCTTCGGACGCTTCGATTGATACATGCTTCAGACAGCGAGTCGGTGGAGTTGGCGTCATATAGGTTGCGGGATGTCTCAATTCAGTGGTATATGGTATGGATGGCTTCACGGGGAGCCAATGCTCCTCTCCCGGTATGGCAAGAGTTTGTTGATGCTTTTCTCCGTCATTATATGCCTCCAGAAGTTCGGCGAGCTAGGGACGATAAATTCTTGAACTTGAGGCAGGGTAGTATGAGTGCCCTAGAGTATAGCCTTCGTTTCAACTCCTTGACTAGGTATGCTTCGGCCATGGTAGCCGATATGGGCGACAGGGTACACCAGTTTGTAAAGGGCGTAGGGCCACACTTGATGGACAAATGTTTGACTGCATCTCTTCAGGATAGTATGGATATTGCGCGTATTCAGGCACATGCTCAGAACTTAGAAGAGAGTCTATAGCAGCGAAGAGGGGAGCGTAAGCAGGATAGGGGTCATAGTAAGAGGGCCAGATCTTCGGGCCCAATGAGTGAGCCCAGAGGTGGACACAGGCAGCAGTTCCCCAGACATTCAGGTTATTCCATGACAAGTGCACCTTCACGGTTTTCAAGCCCGAGCCTTGATAGATCTGCTCGTTCCGGGCCGAGTCAGAGTTATTCGGGGTCCCAGTTTAGAGGTGATTCTGGCCAGTCAAGGCCACCTGTACTGCAGTGCTCCCAGTGTGGGAAGTCGCATTGGGGTTTTTGCCGATTGGGTGCAGATGTTTGCTATTCGCGTGGTCGACCGGGCCATATTATGTGTGATTGCCCCTCAGTGCATGGTAGAGGTAGGGCCCAGCTATCAGGGTCGGTAGCCGGATCTTCGGCATCTATATGCCCTACGGGGCCAGGTCCACATGCGCCAGTCAGCCATGGTAGAGGCAGAGGCAGAGGCAGAGCTCCCAGTACTAGCGGTCCTCAGCACCGTATTTATGCTTTGGCTGGACGCCAAGATCTTGAGTCTTCTCCTGATGTGGTCACAGGTATATTATCGGTATTCTCTCATGATGTATATGCTTTGATTGATCCGGGCTCCACATTATTGTATGTTACTCCTTATGTTGCGGGACAATTTGTAGTTGAGCCGGAGTCGATCAAACCTTTTGAGGTGTCTACACTCGTGGGTGAATCGGTGATAGCTAGCCGAGTATATAGAGATTGTGTAGTCATGATTTATGATCGTCGTACTATGATTGATTTGCATGAGCTAGAAATGGTAGATTTTGACGTCATTATGGGCATGGATTGGTTGGCTTCTTGTTACGCCAATGTTGATTGTAGAATGAAGATGGTTCGTTTCCAATTTCCGGGAGAACCAGTCATAGAGTGGAAAGGGAATACGACGTCACCAAAAGGTAGGTTTATTTCCTATCTAAAGGCAAGGAAGATGATCACGAAAGGTTGCATTTATCATCTAGTGCGGGTTCAAGATGTAGAAGCTGAATCGCCGACTCTCCAGTCAGTCCCCGTAGTGAATGAATTTCCGGATGTGTTTCCAGAAGAGCTTCCAGGCCTTCCTCCCGAGCGGGAGATTGATTTTTCCATTGATGTGTTTCCGGACACTAGACCTATATCTATTCCTCCGTATAGAATGGCACCCCAAAGTTAAAAGAGTTGAAAGAGCAATTGAAATACTTGCTTGATAAAGGCTTTGTTAGGCCTAGTTCATCCCCGTGGAGAGCGCCCGTATTGTTTGTTCGGAAGAAAAATGGCTCCTTGAGAATGTGCATTGACTATCGGCAGTTGAATAAAGTAACGATTAAGAACAAGTATCCTCTCCCAAGGATTGATGTTTTATTTGATCAATTGCAAGGTGCCAAATGGTTTTCCAAGATTGATTTGAGGTCTGGGTATCATCAAGTGAGAGTTAGGGAGAAACATATCCCTAAGACAGCCTTCAGAACAAGATATGGTCACTTTGAATTCCGGGTGATGTCATTTGGGCTAAGTAACGCGCCGGCGGTATTTATGGATCTAATGAATAATGTGTTCAGGCCCTTCCTGGATTTATTTGTGATAGTATTTATCGATGATATCTTGGTGTATTCCAGATCCGAGGCGTAACATGCGGATCATTTACGTATTGTCCTTGGAGTTCTTCGAGTTCGAGAGTTATTTGCAAAGTTTTCCAAATGCGTGTTTTGGTTGAACTTGGTGGCATATTTAGGGCATATTGTGGCAGCCGATGGTATTCGAGTGGATAGTCAAAAGATCGAGGCCATGAAAACTTGGCCAAGGCCCACAACTCCTACAGAGGTTCGTAGCTTTCTGGGCTTAGCAGGATATTACAGGAGGTTCGTTGAAGGTTTTTCTTCTATTTCTGCACCACTTACAAAGTTAACCCAGAAGTCGGAAAATTTTAAATGGACAGATGCTTGCGAGCGTAGTTTCCAAGAGTTGAAGGGTAGATTGACTTCTGCCCCAGTTCTAAAACTTCCAAAGGGATTAGAAGGATATGTCGTCTATTGTGATGCTTCAGGTGTTGGGTTAGGCTGTGTATTAATGCAACATGGCAAGGTGATTGCATATGCTTCAAGGCAATTGCGGAAGCATGAGCAGAATTATCCTACCCATGATCTAGAATTGGCCGCGGTGGTCCACGCATTAAAGATATGGAGACATTACTTATACGGTGTCCACGTAGATATCTATACAGATCATAAGAGTCTTCAGTATATCTTCAAGCAAAAGGAGTTGAATTTGCGACAAAGACGATGGTTAGAGTTGCTAAAAGACTATGATGTTGATATCTTGTATCACCTCGGAAAAGCAAATGTTGTGGCTGATGCTCTTAACCGCAGGTCGATGGGAAGTCTAAGTGATGTACGACCAGAAAAGAAAGAGATGGCCCGTGAGCTCCAACAGTTAGCTAGCCTAGGAGTCCGAGTAGTGGACTCAGGTGGCAGTGGAGCTATTATTCAGAATTCAGCAGTCTCGTCACTAGTGGCGGAAGTGAAGGAGCGCCAATATGATGATCCCATGATAATGCAGTACAGAGATACACTCCCTCAGCAAGAGGAGTCATCATTTGATATTTCAGGAGACGGAGTTTTCCGATGTCGAGGCAGACTATGTGTCCCTGATGTGGCAGATCTACGCCACCAGATTTTGAGAGAAGCTCATTGTTCCCGTTAGTCTGTTCACCCCGGAGCGACGAAGATGTATCATGACCTTAAGTCTATATATTGGTGGAACGGAATGAAGAAAGACATAGCGGAGTTTGTAGCCCAATGTCCTAACTGCCAACAAGTGAAAATCGAGCACCAAAAGCCGGGCGGGCTGTTGCAAGCAATAAAAATCCCAACTTGGAAGTGGGAAGTGATTAATATGGATTTCATTACAGGGTTACCCCGTTCCCGACGTAAGTACGATTCCATATGGGTGATCGTGGATAGACTCACCAAGTCAGCGCATTTCTTACCGGTCAGAATGACCTATGTGGCGGAAGATTATGCCAAGCTTTATCTTAAGGAGATAGTGAGCCTCCATGGCGTTCCGATATCTATTTTTTCAGATAGAGGGACTCAGTTTATGGCAAAATTTTGGAAATCTTTCCAAGAGGGTCTAGGGACCCAAGTGCGCCTCAGCACAACATTTCACCCACAGACCGATGGGCAAGCTGAACGTACTATTCAGACTCTTGAGGATATGCTACGGGCATGTATGATAGACTTCGGAGGAAATTGGGAAGATCATTTGCCACTCATTGAATTTGCTTACAATAATAGTTATCATTCTAGCATTCAAATGGCACCATATGAAGTTTTGTATGGGCGGAAATGTAGATCCCCAATCGGGTGGTTCGAAACAGGAGAGGCCCAGTTGATAGGGCCAGATTTGGTTCAACAGGCCATAGAAAAAGTCAAGCTCATACAAGATCGGTTGTTAGCGGCTCAAAGTCGCCAAAAGTCGTATGCGGATAATCGTCGAAGAGACTTAGAATTCGAAGTGAAAGATCAGGTATTCTTGAAAGTGTCGCCAATGAAGGGCGTTATGAGGTTTGGCAAAAAGGCAAAGCTTAGTCCCCGGTATATTGGGCCATATGAAATTGTGCGCAAGGTAGGCAAAGTTGCCTATGAGTTAGATCTACCTCTCGAGTTGGAGTCAGTCCATCCAGTATTTCGTGTCTCGATGCTTCGGAAATGTATTGGAGATCCTACTAGGATTGTCCCAGTGAATGATGTGCAAGTGACAGAGAAATTGACTTTTGAAGAGGTACCCATTGCCATAATAGATAGGCAAGTACGGAGGCTTAGAAACAAGGAAGTAACCTCAGTTAAAGTTCTATGGAGAAACAACAATCGAGAGGAAATGACGTGGGAAGCGGAATAAAGTATGCGATCCAAATATCCCCATTTATTTCAACCCTCGGAAGAAGTCCGAGAGGAGGCGTCAAGATCATAAGGTATGTACGTTTTCCTTTTATGCTTTTGGGTCGTGTGTGGCCAAATTTTTATGCTAGTATGTTGTGGCCCTGTGTGGCATCGATATTATGGGTTGTTGTGATAGGATGGTAGTACCATATTATAGGGGAAACTCTGGCGAAATTTTTATAAAATTCACGAACACTTTAACATTCGAGGACGAATGTTCCTAAGGGGGGAGAATGTTACACCTCGGAAAATTCTCCGTTGGTACGCAAGTGAATGAATTAGTAAGGAGTACGAGTGTACAATATGTTATGAGTAAGCGATGGCATTCGACGACTTTAGATAAGGTTTTAAAGATGTTAGAGATGGGGGAAGAGGATTGCCAAGAGAAGACAAAGTAATTGGTAAGTAGCGAAAAGGAAAAACGAGTAACGATTTAATAATCACTTAATGATGTTTTGGAGAAGTGTTATAACGTCCCTTAGATTGGTATTGAAGTGTTGAACAAGTGCTAAGAAGGTTCCAAAAGGATTGGAGACCAAACGAATCGACGAAACGGACTTCGGAATCATTGGGGGTTATACGGCCAAACATACTGGCCGTATAATTTATACGGTCCGTATGTATGGACCGTATAATCCACCCAACTTGGCCAAACTCTCTGGACCAAACATACGGCCAGGACATACGGTCCGTAGATTTTATACGAACCGTATGTTGGTCCGTATATTTGGTCGGGGCAGCTTTTGCTCAATAAATGTAAGGGACTAAGTTGGTTTCATTTCATTTCCCTTTCACCCCCTTCTCTATAAAAACATCTCTCCACATTTATGATACAAGTTTTCAAGGATATTAACCCATCAACAACATTAGACAAGTGAATCATAAGTAGAAACCCATCAAAGATCTTCCAAAGTCAAGAAATCCAAATGGAGAAAAACTAGGGTTTTACTCAAAGTGGGATATTATCAACTAAGGCTTTCTCCTACAACTTCTAAGGTAAGATTCATGATATTTACATATTGTTTAAGGTATTTGAAAGTTGAAATGCTTGGTCATTAGAAGAGTATAGCAAAATGGGTCATTTATGATGAATAGTGACATTTTGAGAAATAGTTTGAGTTGAATCATGAATGTTGTTGTGTTGTGATATGAATGTGCTATAAATGATGTTAAAGCCATGAGCTAGACGTTTTAAAATCAATGGACGAAGTTCGGTGTTGTGACCTTGAATGTGGATGAATTAGGAGCAAATTGAGAACTCTAGATAATGTGGATGATTAATGGCTATTGTTATGAAATTGTAAACGAATTGTTGACACTTGGGAGTTGAGTTACGATATGGGCTAATGTTGTATAAACAAAGGAAATGCTGCCCGATTTTCTCTAGCTTTAGTCGTGTATGCTAGTTGTCGATCCTAACGATAGTATACCCTTATTGAAGGTAGACATGTGAACATCGGAGGAGTACGTGCAAGTGTAGAGTAACTCGACGGAAAGGTATGTGAGGATAACCCTTCTTTCATAAGGCATGGTTCTTGGCCAACTCCTAATTCCTCTATATGAGTATGCTAACTACAAATGATTGACATTCCGAGCTCATAAGCTCATTCTCCTTGATACGTACCACGAATGTACTATGCACCTCATGTGACGAGTAAGATTATGATATAGGAGTAATGTTAATGATGATAATAGTAATGATACTAATAGCAATGATGCCAAAGGTGCCTACGGGCTATTATATGTATGTGTGCCTATGAAGGGCTATAATGGAACCCCGAGCTTATGGTGCCGGGTAAGTTAAATATATGTATATGAATATATGTATAGGAGTATGTATACGATTACGAAACGCGCGCACACCTCTGCAGATGGTACGGATAACCCTGAACCCTTAGTAGGGCCAGGTATGAGTAACCTTGAGCCTTGGTTGGCCAAGTATGTATGAAACACCGATCCTATGTGGACGGGTATGTTATGTAAATGATATGTATATGAAATGACTATGTATATAATGTGAATATGAATGAGATAAGATTATGTATATAAATACGAATAAGGGCATGTATATGAACACGAGCACAAATATGGTACGAGAACTATCATGGAATACGAATGATGATGTATGAATACGAGTACGTATATGAATGGAAAGTTCCTATGAAGGGCAGGTAAGTACAATGATGATGATATTATGGTCTCCCCTCCTATGCTAGTCTCATATGTTGATTCATTATGTTTATATATCGATGTGATCATGCTTTACATACTCAGTACATTCTTCGTACTGACGTCCTTTTATTTGTGGACGTTGTGTCATGCCCGCAGGTGCACAGGGAGACAGACTTGCTCCATAGCTGCTGGTCCTGAGATCGCATAGCCGAGCTCCATTTCTTCAGAGCCATATCTTTTGGGTACCAATTCTTTTGTGTATATAATTATGGGCATAGCGGGGTCTTGTCCCGCTCATGTGATGCGTCATACTATTCTTAGAGGCTCGTAGCCACGTGTGTATGATTAGATGTCTGGCCTTGTTGGCCTATGTTCTTTTGTATATCATTTTGTCGGCCATGTGGGCCCATGTACATTGTTACGGCATGAATGCCTCGTTGATATGAAATATGTTGTCGTCCAATGGGATTAAATTTGTTGAAGATAAAAGGAATTGTATGACCAATTATGTGGCTCACCTAGATGTAAGCATAAAAGTGAGTTAAGAGGGTGCCCGGGTGGGCTAGCACCGGGTGCTCGTCGCGGCCCCCTAGTCGGGTCGTGACAGTTATACTACCACCAATTCGTTACTCGTTATTCTTGCCCGATACACGACATATGGTTTGTTTTACTTAGCAACTTTCTTCCCTTGCATCGTATGCTTTTGAAACCTCGTTGAGGGTCATCTAATACACCTTTCTTACTTGCCCAAATATCGTATACGCTACGTCCTCTGTTAGCCTATTCACTGTAAATGTACGGGAGATTTTTCTGAGGTGTAATATAGACACCACTAGTGGGCGGCATGAGATGATACCCCGGACGCGGGAGGCCTGGACGCAGGCTAGTGTTATGATTATCACACTGATCCGATATGGACGGGCAGCTTATACATTTATGCATATATGATATGACGATGAGTATGAGTAAGACAACATGCATTATTTCTTTTATATTTGACAGTCAGATAGGGAGGAGAGCTTGACCCAGATCCGTAGTAGATGCTAGCTGATTGAAAGCGCTCCTTTGTTACGGAGGTGCTTGATTATTATTTTGTGTACATTTGTATATGTATCTTGGGCATGACGGGGTCTTGTCCCGTCTCTATGTCTAGCACTCCAGTAGAGGCTCGTAGATACGCAGTGTGGGATAGATGGTCCCACGAGATTGCTACCATGTATGTATATATATATATATATATAATTTTGATAGCCTAAAGGCTTATGTATATAAAAGTGTTATGTTTTGAAATGAAAGGTGATTCTCTTATGAGTTGAGCATAAAATTGATAAAAGAGCATTAAATGAGTATGATGAGTAATAGAACGAGCGGTGCTCGGTGGTTGGACCCGGGTACCCGTTGTGGCCCCTAGCCGGGTCGTGACAAAAGGGGTTAGATCTAAAAGGGTTAGGGGGTTAAAACCATAAACCACTTCAAAAGGGGACATGCCAATATTGCTATGAATGACTCTATTGTAAGCAAATTCAACTAGAGGCAAATGATCTTCCCAAGATGCTAGTTTCAAGCATAGAACGCAAGGTCCTATTGACAACTTCGGTTTGGCCATCGGTTTGTAGGTGACAAGAGGTAGAAAATAACAATTTTGTATCAAGTCGTCCCCACAATTATTTCCAAAAGTGGCTAAGGAATTTGGGATCCCTATCGCACACTATGATTTTGGGAATACCATGCAACTTCACTACATGCTCAACGAACAAGGATGCAACATGAGGTGCATCATCAATTTTATGACATACAGTGAAATGATCAATTTTTGAAAAACGGTAAACAACAACAACAAAGATACTATCTTGGTCCTAGGCAATCCCATCACAAAATCCATTGAAATTTCAAATCAAGGTTGTTGAGGAGTGGGGAGAGGGTTATACAAACCATGGGGAAGGAGTCTAGACTTAGCATCCCGGCACTCAATGCATTGGCCACAAATCTTAGCCACATCCCTCCGCATATGAGGCCAATAAAATTGCTCTTCAAGCATCCCCAAAGTATTATCAATCCCAAAATGTCCCATAAATCCCCATTGTGTGCCTCCCTCACAAATAATTCCCTCCAAGAGCACATGGGCACACACAAACGTTTATTTTTGAACAAGAAACCATCAAACCTAGAATAGGGAGTAGAAAACTGTTACACTTTGGAAATTTCATGTCATTTGCATTATGAGTAAACTAACGCAAGCCTAAAGTGGACATGAAGCCCTTCCAAGGTTAAGGAGGGTATTTGATAACTTTAAGTGGATACCTTATGGTTTTGGAGTCATATGAGTTGGCGGAAGCAAGTTCGCTGAAAAATTAGAATTTGAGTCATGTTTTGGAAAGATTTCGTATCATTTGAGTTATACATTGCTTGACAATACTGTTACACCTCGAAACTTTGGGTTGCTGAGTAGTGAAGGGACTAACGTAAGTTAAGGTGAACATGATGTCCCTACAAGTAAGAAGAGATACTTAATAATTCTAATTAAGATTCCAAAGAATTTAGAGGTAAGAGAGAAATGTTCGTCAAATGAAACTCCAACGCAGTTCTGCAAAAGGGGGTTTGACGGCCGTTCTTTGTACCGTCGGACGAGTCGACGCTTCGTTGATTGTGTCGTAGAATTGAGCTAGAGCGAATACCATTCGACGAACAGGTCGACGCTCCGTCGATCAGTTCGACGGACCATTCTTCTCACCGTAGAATGAAGGGAAACAACAGATTTCTCACTAGAAATTTAACGACTTCGACGGCCAGATCGATGCTCCGTCAATCGCACTGTACATCTCGGACGGGACTGATTTCATGATTTAATATAAGGACCCTCCCTCATTTTTATTTGATTTCATTTTCATTCTCCACACACCAAAGAAACCTCTAGAAATTTCTCCATTATTTATCCACAAGAATTCAAGGTAAAACCATGGTCAACTACACCAAATCCATGAAATCAAGTGTATGAAACTCATTAAAAGTTCATCTAAGCCAAGAAAACTCAAGAGAAGTGAGTTAGGATTTTGGTGCAAGAAGAGGAGCTCCACTTGAGTGTTGTTCATCCATCATCTAAGGTGAGTTTTATGACCATTTTATATGGTTTGAGTGGTTAAAAGTTGAAACACTTGGATTGTGGAAAGACATAGAAATTGGGTCATGAATGTGTGAATAGTGTCATTGTTGAATAGTGATTAGGATGAATCATGAATGTTGGTATGTTGTGATTGTGAATATGTTATAAGTGACATTTAGACCATGGAATAAGTATTATATATGAGAAAACACGATAAGGAGTTATAATCATAATTGTGGAGAAATCAAAGAGAAATGGTGAATTGTGGTAAGTGTAGATAAATGATGATTGTTATTGCTATATTATGAATGTTGTTATTAACATTTGGGAGTTGATATAGAATGTGGGAAAAGTAGTATAAACAAAGGAAGTGCTGCCCAATTTTCCCTAGAAATGATAAAATGTTCTTATAGCCGAGTAACTAATGTTAATGCGATTCCTCTTGAAGGTAGAAACGTGGGCACCAAAGGAAACCAAGCGAATGATAGATTAGTTAAGCGCAAAAGGTATGTTAGGCTAGTCCTTTCTTCCCATGGCATGAATCCTGTAGCATGATTTTCCTTCTTCTTCATGAATCTCTTAAATTTCGGAAAACTATGAGCCTATGATCATAAATAGCTACACAAGGTAAGAGTTAAAGTATAGAAACTCTAGATGTTCATGATATGATGTTCCTAAAACGTTAATGATGTCATTTATTGCTTACACTCACCTCATATACTATTCCCTTCAAGGTGAGGCAGAATGTTAATGAATGCTCCATAATGAAATCGGGGAATCACGACCTTACGTCACCCTGATAAAGTATAGTTGTCCTTGAGTCTTTATGCATGCACTATGAGGAGCATATTATGATGATGATATAACACCGCGCTTATATGGCCGGGCAGCCACCGCTAAGGCGGGCAGTTATACACCATGGCTAGATGGCATGGGCAGACACCACTAGTGGGCGGCATGAGATGGTACCCCGGATGTGGGAGGCCTGGATGCAGGCTAATATTATTGATTATCACACCGTACCTATATGGTCGGGCAACTTATATATATTTATGCATACATGAGATGATGATGATTATGAAAGTAAGCCAGCACGCATTACTTCTCTTATAATTCACAGTTTGATACAAATTGCTCCTCATTTGATCCCTCCTAGTTCATTGATATTTATTTAGTGTTTATGCCTTACATACTCAGTACAATGTTCGTACTGACGTCTATTTTCTTTGGACGCTGTGTTCATGTCCACAGGTAGACAGGGAGGTGATCTTGATCCAGATTCGTAAGAGCTGTTAGCTGATTTGAAGAAGCACTCCATTTTACGGAGGAGCCATTGATTACTCTTTTGGTATATATGTACATGTATATTTTGGGCACGACGGGATCTTGTCCCGTCCATATGTTTAGCACTCCAGTAGAGGCTCGTAGATACGCAGTGTGGGTGGTATGGTCTCACGAGGTTGCTACTATGTAAATATATATATATATATATATATATATGTTATTTTAAAGACCAAAAGGCTTGTGCAAATAAAAGTATTTATGTTTCCGAATGAAAGATGATTTTCTTATAATTTGAGTATGATTTGGATAAAAGAACATTTAATGAGCATGATAAGTAGTAGAACGAGGGGTGCTCGGTGGTTAGCCCCGGGTACCCGTCACGTCCCCTAGTTGGGTTGTGACAATTACCTTGAGGGGGAGCAATAGGTACCCTTAGATGTTTAATGAAGTTTTATACAAGTGTCAAGAAGGTCCATAAGAATCAGAGGTCAAACGAATCGAAAAGAACGCATTTTCGAAAAATAGGAGTTTATGGACCAATATGCGGCCGCAAACTGAGTTTGATGTGCAGCATATCGGCCGCAAACTGAGTTTGATGTGCAGCATATTGGCTGCAAACTCAATAAATCTGCTGGACTCACTGCCCAACCTCCTCCCTAAGGATAGGAGGGGAGATGCAGCCGCATATCCAATATGCTGAGCCGCATCTCCACCGCAAGTTGGAGCAAAATGTCAGTTTTCAATCCTTTTTAAATCCCAAAAGACCCCTATTTTCACATTAACTTTCCACACTTCTTACCCCACATTTATAGAGAGTTCTTGAGAATTCCTCAACATTCCAAAACCTACCACACCAATAAAAGAGAAGATCAAACATCAAAACTCCAAGATAATCTAAGGAAAACGGTTGTTCTTGCTTCTCTCCAATGTTGTGATGAACTTGATCTTGGAGGGAGTTGAGTGAGGTGAAATTATTCTATTATAAGGTATGTTCTTTATCTTATTTATATGATTGAGTGGATTTAATGGTTTAGTAACTCTTGGAAAGGAAAAGAATTAGAGTAGAGAGGTCATAAAGTGTTGAATTGAAGTTGATGACTATGAAGTGAATTTGAAAAGGGATTTGGGATTAATTTGAGATTGAATTGAATATAATTCTTTGATTATGATATTGTGGATGTCGTTATGGTTGTTTGGGAGTTGTTTTGGTAATTGGTGCAAGTAGACAATATAGGGGAGTGGCCAAGTTCCGTTAGCTGCTTAGTTACTCTAGTTGAACTTAAGAGTGTTTCCAGGACTTAACCTTAATATGAATCCTCTTGAATGTAGATGTGCAAGCTTGGGAGAAGAACGTTAAGTAATTAAGGAGACGTAAAGGTATATTAAGGCTAACCCTTTCTTTCGTAAGGCATGATTCCTTTGTTGTGAGCATATATATATATATATATATATATATGACATCCAAAATGCCCCTATTCCTACTAATGCTAGAATTTTATGGTCCTTGATTTTCTCATGATATTTTTGATCTTGTTCATCGTCGTTGATCTCATCTTATGATAGTTGACCCTTTAAGGAAAGATATAGTGATAATGATGATTCCATAATGGTGATTGGAGGTTCACCGACCTTAGTCACTCCGATAGAATTGTAATGTTTCCTTTGGATTCTCATGCTTGATAAATATGTATATATAGTTATTTTCTGACACCGAGCCTATATAGCCGGGTACGATATCTATTGTGCACACCACTGCAGTTGGATACGGATAACACCGAGCCTTGTTTTGGCCGGGTACGGGGGAAACACCGAGCCTTGTTATGACCGGGTACGAGGGATCCCGAGCCTACATGGCCGGGTACGGTATTATTATGTATGTATGTATGGTAACATTTTCTTTAGTGAAAGGTTAAGTATGCATGACAGCCGCCCTCCGAGGCATAATTAGATCTCTTTATCTCATGTTATTTGCATTATTTTATTATGCGGTTATTCATGCCTTACATACTCAGCACATTATTCGTACTAACGTCCTTTTTTTTATGGATGCTGCATTCATACTCGCAGGTAGACAGGGAGACGGACTAGACCCCTAGACTGCTTCATCAGTGATTGCATAGAAGTGCTCCATTTGACCAGGAGTTGCAGTTTAGTTGGTACTATTCTTTTGTGTACTTAGGCATAGCGGGGTCCTGTCCCATCTTTATGATGTTACGCACTCCTTGTAGAGGCTCGTCGACAGATGTAAATAGCTAGATTCTCTATAGCCATACCGGTTCATATTTTGTTTATCATTTTTTTGGGCAGCCTTGTCGGCTTGTACATGGGCATAGTTGATGATGTTTATATAGACGTGCCTATGTTCGATGGAACTTGTGTCTCTTCAATTTGCGGTAATTATGAGTTAGCCATGTGGCTCACCTGGATGTGATTATGAGAAGTATGTTAAGAGGTACTCGGTAGGCTAGCTTCGGGTTCCCGTCATGGCCCTCCGGTTGGGTCGTGATAAAAGTGGGTATCAGAGCAGTTCGTCCTAGGGTGTGTCTACAAGCCGTGTCCAGTAGAGTCTTGTTTTTGGGTGTGAAGCGCACCACACTTATAAATAGGAGGCTGCGGGGGTATTTATGAATGATTGACCTTCCTTTCTCATCTTAGATCGTGCGATAGAGATATATTGTAAGGACTCTCCCTTTTCTGACTGTGTTATGATTTCAGCGATGCCTGTGAAGAGAAAAACAACAGCGGTCCAGAAGGGCAAGTCAGTGGCAAGTAGGAGGACTGAGCGGGTATCGCCTACATACATAGAAGAGGGTGAGTCTCAGAATGAGATTCCATCTCGGACCTCCCACACTCCTCCTGCCTCAGATGAGCATGGAGGAGCCTCAGCTCCAGCTCCAGTACCCCCAGTTCCTCTACCGGATGCCTCAGGTTATGAGATGAGAGAGGCCATTCAGTTATTGACCCATTTAGTAGCCGCTCAGGCTCAGCGACAAGGTACGGGCCATGGAGATAGGGGTGTCAGTGTCAGAGTCCGTGATTTCATTAGTTTGGACCCTCCAGAATTCTTTGGGTCAAAATCGGATGAGGATCCACAAAAATTTATAGATGAGATATTAAGGACATTGTGGGTGATGTATGCTTTAGATGTTGAGTCGGTAGAGTTGGCCTCCTATAGATTAAGGATGTTGCTGTTCATTGGTATGTTATCTGGATGTCCTCTAGGGGGGTCAACGTGCCTCCAGTGGTATGGTAAGAGTTTGTGGATGCTTTCCTTCGGCTTTATATGCCGCCGGAGGTTCGACGGGTTTGAGCTGATAGATTTCTGAACCTTAGACAGGGAAACCTGAGTGCCCGAGAGTATAACCTTCATTTCAATTCTTTGGCTAGGTATGCTCCAGCTATGGTGGCTGACATGGGAGATCGTTTTCATCGATTTGTGAATGGTTTGGGGCCGCATTTGATTGATGATTTTTTGACGTCCTCACTCCAAGAAGGTATGGATATTTCTCGTATATAGGACCATGCCCAGGATCTCGAAGAACGACAACAATAACGGAGGAGTGAGCCTGAGCATGATAGGGGTTATTGTTATATCCCGTATTTTGCATATTCGAAAAATTTGGAATAATTGGGACTAGTAAGAGATAAGGCAATATGTTGATCTTATTTAATATTTATGTTGTTCATGAAAATATTGACGCGGAAAAATGGAGGAAGGCTAAGGGCAAAATTGAAATTTTGGAAATTAGTTTCATGACTTACAAAATATTAACCTAACTAAATGGGCTTGGAAAATCAAAAAAAAAAAAAAAAAAAAAAAGAGGCCCAATGTTTTGTGATGGCCGGCGATGGAAATTAAAAGGGCCTAAGCCCATGTAAAATTTAAACCCATGTATTAAAGAGGAAAAAGGGACCACAAGTTCTTCATAATTCAAGAACTTTCAAGAACAACAAAACTAGACCAAAAAAAGAAAGGGGGTTCGGCCAAGTGAGGAAGAGAGAAAAAAAATTGTAGCCCATCAACCTTTGATCCAAAAATCTTAATTTTCTAGTATTCTTACTAAGTTCAAGACCCTCTTCAACGGGGTATAATATTTGAGGCAAGAAAATACCTTTTGTGGCAAGCGGGAAATTTAAGAAAAGGTAAAAATTCTATCCTTTTTATATTATGGAAGACACATATATATGTTGTAGTATGTGGAAATGAATGAAAAGTATGAAATTTGTGTGTTGTGGGTGTGTGTGTGTGTGTGGCCATGTAGTGTTGTTGGTGGAGGAAGGTGAATAAATTTTATTTAGCATGTTAAGTGTGTTATTATGGACTTTATGATGTAAATGAAGGTTTAATGATTCAAATCGGCATTGAAATTGGTTGTGGGTTGTTGTAGGAAATTACGTGATTTTAGTATGGTTTTATGTAATTGTGGAAGTGAAGTTGTTAAAGTGTGAATTGTTGTTGTTGGTTATAAATTTGAAAGAAGAAAATGCGTCGTCGTAGTTTCGTTACATTTGTAGAGGTTTCGGGTGGAATATGGTGTTAGTGGGATTGTTGGAATATTGTACAAATTGTTTAAAGTTTTCTTGAATTGTGTTTGAATGGTCTTGGATTAGTAATGAACATGTGAGCGTTGATATTGGCTTGAAAATACGTAGTTGAATTGAATGGTGATAAGCTACGTAGAGATAGAAGGTTACTAATATTAGAATGCGCTTTAAATTGATTCTTGATGCTATTGTTATGGTTGTTGGTATTGTTGGTATGGTTGTTGATGAATTTGGCCGAGTTAAATTCTCGGGGATGTTGAATTTACAGGGGAGATGCTGCCGAAATTTCTGTAGACAAGTACTAGTTAGAATTGAATTTCTAAGTACTTGTAGCTAATGTTTGGTAATTAATAACGTTATTGTAGATATTGGGGAGCCCGAGACTTGAGTCAGGATTTGGTTAACGAGCGATCGAGGTATGTAAAGCCTACCTTTCTTTCTTTTGGCATGACCTTTATGAAATGAACAAATGACATATATGTATACTTCTAAAGCAAACTCTATTCTTAGAGCCACTAGGATGGCCGATGTCTTTGACCTCCGTAAGCTATCCCATATGGTTGGATACGCATTTATGATGTTCGAAGATTCTAGTTGATATGTTTCCGAATGATGTCCGAAAAATATTTGATATGGCTAATGTTTTGGATACATATATTTTGATACGTACATATGATCTTAAAGGTTCCATTTGATTTTCTCCATAGTCATAGTTGAAAGTCCCCTAATATGAATGTCACCTGAATTTCCAAAAAGAGCTTCTGAAATGCTTTTAGAAAGTTCTGTACTTCAAAAGTTCGTAACTTTCGTATACTAATTCCGATTGACCCGAAACTGATTTCTGAGCCTTCGGATGTCGTAAATATATTTGTTCATTGAGTATTGGAATTTATTTATTCATTTATATGCATATGGTTTCCTCACTACTCCGCTCGTGCATACTACTATGATATCGTTCGCCGGATCCCGGGCCGGTTTTGTGATCGTGCGCACTATGTTATATTCGGCAGTATGATGTGTTACGGTTCCCGAGACCTCATCATAGGGCCGGGTACCGCTTATATACGGCGTTATGATGTGATATGGCATTTGATGTGTTCTGATGATGTGATATGTTTGATGATATGATATGTTCGGGGATTGTACGGAGATTTGAAACCTTCTGGAGTATGATGTGTTGTGGCGCCAGCGTCGGAGTGGCGACCACGCTCCTGAGCCCTATGCATGATTTTTATTTGCATTATTTATATTTTCAGCATAGGTTTCAATATACTAATTCAGTATCCATTTTCTGTACTTCTCACTTCAGTTATGATTCGGATTACTGTATTTCATGCTTTACATACTCAGTACATATTTCGTACTGACCCCCTTTCTTCGGGGGCTGCGTTTCGTGCCCGCAGGTACAGATGTTCGTTTTGGTGACCCGCCAGTGTAGGACACTTATTCTGCTATTTGGAGTACTCCTTTTGATCCGGAGCTCATATTTTTGGTACATATCTTCTGTTATACATGTTCTGTATATATGGCTATTTGGGTACGGCGGGGCCCTGTCCCGTCATATGTGTCTGTTATGGTTTGTAGAGGCCTGTAGTCATATATCTGGGTCATGGGTCATGTTTGTTCGATTATGTTTGTGATTTGTGCCTTAAGAGGTCCCGTTTGTTATTATGGCCAAAACGGCCCACATGTTTGTATATGTATGTATATTCGGGCGATGTGTATTCTGCCAACCTACCGGCTTTTGGTATGATATTTCTGTACAGGTGACCGCTTAAGATGATGTCTGTTTTCAGTATATGTTCAAAATAACGTATGCTAAATTTGAATAAGTCTTTGATATGTTGATTTGGTAAGCGAATGAGCTTGGGTGTCCAATTAGGACACTATTTACGGCCCACGGGGCTGGGTCGTGACAAAAGTGGTATCAGAGCGGTTTGTCCTCGGAATGTCTACAGGCCGTGTCTAGTAGAGTCTTGTTTATCGATGTGTTGTGCACGACATCTATAAACAGGAGGCTACAGGTCATTTAGGGTGTTACCTTTCTTTGGATCTTAGATCGTGCGATAGAGCTGTGCTATTAGGATGATTTTTTTCTGACCGGTTATTATGTTTACAGTGATGTCTCCGAAGAAGGCGACGGCTGCCCAGAAGGGCAAAGCAGTGGCAGGAGAGACCAGCCAGATACAGAGGGTTACTCGGGCTCGTGCTCAGACTATGCCTGATATTGTGCTGCAGTCAGCGGGCTCTGCTACGCCATCACCATCAGAGGAGCCTAGAGCGATTCCACCAGTAGCTCCAAAGGCTCCAGCGCTCGAGGCTCTAGCTTCTCAGCCAGGGGCAGAGGACAGGGCGATGAGAGAGGCGGTACAGTTATTGACGAAGTTGTAGCAGGACAGGCTCGCAGACGTGGGCTAGGGGTGATGATATGGACAGACGTGACAGTCTGAGGGTTCGTGATTTCTTGACTTGTGGTCCCCCAGAGTTTTATGGGTCAAATCCCGAGGAGGATCCCCAAGATTTTATTCGACAGATGCAGCGTGCGTTGAGACTAGTCAGGGCTTCTGAGACTTAGTCTGTCGAGTTGGCTTCACACAGACTGCGGGATGTAGCGATTAATTAGTATGAGTCCTGGGAGCTGTCCAGAGGCGAGGATGCTCCTCCAGCCGTATAGGATGAGTTCACAGCCGCCTTCCTCAGCCACTTTTTGCCTCTAAAGCTGCGGCGAGCGAGGGTTGACAGAATTTTGCAGCTGAGACAGAGGGGCAGGAGTGTCCGAGAGTATAGCTTAGAGTTTGATTCTCTGGCCAGATATGCGCCCACCATTGTAGCCGATATAGAAGACAGGATGCACCGATACGTTATGGGTTTGGATCACTACTTAGTTGATAGCTGTATGGCAGTGGCATCCCAGTCTAGGATGGATATTACCCGGTTACAGGCATATGCGCAAGGAATGGAGGACCGGCGTAGAAGGAGTCAGCCAGAGAGAGATCATGATAGGAGGCAACCCAAGCGGGCTAGGTCAGCTGGGTATTCTGGGGAGTCTAGAGGCGGACAGCCTCAGTAACAGTATAGCAGATATCCTCCTCAGTAAGGCCGGAGTATACAACCACAGTCTACAGGAAGACGGCTTGATGGTGCAGGGCACTCAGGAGCGGGTCAGAGCTCCAGGGCTTCAGGTTCGCAGGTGAGCCGAAGTTCCAGCCAGGCGAGGACACCTATGCCTCGATGTTCTTATTGTGGGAGGTCTCATCCAGGAGAGTGCTACCGAGCTACAGGAGCCTGTTTTTCTTGTGGCCGCCAGGGCCATATTATGAGAGATTGTCCGTTGGCGGGTGATTCTGGTGGTGCAGCTCAGCCGACGGGATCAGCTGTTGGTTCGTTTTCCACTCCTTCAGCTATGCGCCCTGTGGGGCGGGGTATGCCAGCACCAGCGGGCCACGGTAGAGGTCGTGGTGAGGTTTTTGATTCTAGCAGTCCTTCGAAACGCATATACGCATTGGCTAGCCGACAGGATCAGGAGGCGTCGCCGAATGTTGTCACAGGTACATTATTGATCTTCTCTCGAGTTGTATATGCATTGATCGATCCAGGTTCTACTTTATCATATATTTCTCCCCTCGTCGCTAGTAAAATTGGGATAACACCTGTACCTATAGAGTCGTTCAAGGTAGCTACACCGGTCGGGGATTTTATTATAACGAGGCAGGTATATAAGGATTGTTCTGTGATTATATGTGGCCGTTGCACTAAAGCCGATTTGGTAGATTTGGACATGACTGAATTCAATGTTATTATGGGCATGGATTGGTTAGCCTCTTGTTATGCAAATGTTGACTGTCAGAAAAAGGTAGTTCGCTTACAGTTTCCAGGGGAACCAGTTATAGAATGGGCAGGAAACACAGCATCGCCGAGGGGTAAGTTTATTTCATACCTCAAGGCCAGGAAGATTATTCAGAAAGGGTGTATTTATCATTTGGTTCGTGTGCATGATACTAAAGCAGAAACACCTACTCTCCAGTCAGTTCCAGTTGTTAATGAATTTCCAGATGTGTTTTCGGATGAGCTTCCAGGTCTCCCATCTGAACGGGAGATAGAATTTACGATAGATGTGTGATAAGTTGGTATTTTACCAACTTATCTCTTCTTTAATCTTATATTTTTGCTATGTTTGCTTGAGAAAATAGTGCATTTAATATCATTTACATCTATTTTACAGGTTTATGTGATTTGAAAGTGATCGGAAGAAACCAAGTGAAAATAAAGTCAAAAAGAGGTCAAATTGGACAAAACTGCACAGTTTTGCAAAACTGTCAAAAGTGGACAGTTTTGCAAAAACGGGACAGATTTGCAAAAAACGGGCAGAACTGCAAAAACGAAAATCTGGGGCATATTTTGTCATTTTTTGGACTTGGAAAAATTGGGAAACATAAAAAGGAAGACTAGGGGGCAAAACATTTTCATCTTTGGCATAACACAAGTTCTTGGAGGCTAGGGTTCATCACCAACACCGTGGAAGAGAAGATTTGGTGGCACCCAATGAGAAATTCTTTACCCATTTCTTCTACTCTTGTTTTGTATTGAATATTTATGTGTGTAGTATTTCATTTCAATACTTGAATCTCGTTTATGGAAGTATTCTTGATTAAAGTTTGGATTGAATCTCTTGTTTTGCTTATGTGTTGAATGATTTTATTCCTAATGAAGTGAGTTATTGTTTCTTTAATTAATCTCATGTTGAATGATTCTTAAGGGAGTAGCTAACCCTAAGACTTGCCCATTTATTTCGGTTTAAACTTGGAAGAGGCAAACTCGGGATTGGGAAAGATTAATTAACAAGAATTTGGGGCGTTAACCCTCATCTAATGGAAATCGACCTAGGGATAGGCGACACCACTTGTAGTCATATTCGGGCGTTCTTAATGCTCCTAATTGCTTTAGGGATATTCAATTAGGTAGTCTAGTTAGTCTTCGGAAGAAGTTAATTTAGAGTCATTATCCGAGGCTAAGTAATATAAACTCACCATTATTTGTAAATCATGAAGTACATTGGATCGTTACTTGAGCGTAGTTTCCCTTGTATCCATGCTTGTGGCCATTGATCATTTTACTTGCTTTCTAGGTTAGTTTACATTTTTGCATTAGTTATAATTCTCTCTCAAACAAAACCAACATATTATCCATCGTTTGGTTGTAGCATAGTTGGTGAAAATTCCTACTTTTCCTAATCGCCTACATATTGTTCTCTGTGGGATTCGACCCCGACTCACAGTTGGGTAAATATAATTGCATACGACCGTGCCCATTCTAATTAATAGGGTGGATTTGGACGTTATCAAAAATGGCGCCGTTGCCGGGGAACAATTTGGCGTATTTGGGTTAGTTTGGGATTTAAGCTAACTTGCTTTGGTCCAAACTTTCTTTGCTTTATTTTATCTTTATAAAAAAATAAAAAAAAACTGTCCAGTTTTTTTTTTTTTTTGCAGAAACTGTCCAGTTTTGGCTTCTGCAGAAACTGTCCAGTTCTGAAAAACTGTCCAGTTTTTGCTTCTGCAGAAACTGTCCAGTTCTGAAAAATTGTCCAGTTTGTGCTTTTGCTAAAAAAAATGGCATCATATAATGAAAATTGGTTGGATGGTAGTTGTTCATACTTTGATGACCCATGTCCATATTGTGGAGGACCTCACTTTTGGCAAGATTGTGAAAATGCTCCCGGGAGAGAGATGTGTGCACCGTCTCAATCCTATGATGGGAATATTTGTAATATATGTGGTGGTCAAAATGGACATTGGAGTGATTTTCCTAATTATTTTCCTTCCCCTCTCCAAGTTGTTCTAATGAAAATACTAGTTGTGCTTTTGAGTTTGATAGGAACAATGATATGGCAAACGAAGGGCAAAGTGTCGGATATGAAGGTATCATGGAATTGCTCCAAGCATACTTTGACCGGGAAAGGGAGGAGGAGCGAGAACTCGTCAGGCAATCCATTTTAGAAATGAACAAATCACTTGAGGATGAAAATTTTTCAATTTCCATAGATGTGCCTATTCCTCAAAATGAAGTAGTTGAAGAAGAGATTTCAAATTTACAAGATGAGCCCGAAAATTCTTGTGACCACAACAAGAGTTGTGAAATTGAAGAAGTGGTTCAACTTGAAGAAAATGAGTCAAGTCATAAAGAAAAAATCTCCAATACTCGAAAAGAGGAAATTGAGGAAATGTTGAGTGGCATTATGGGGAGAAATGAAAAATATGGGAAAATTGTGGCCAAATGGTGGGAAGTAGTTCAATATGGAGATGATGAAACTATCCAAAACATGAATTTCACCACGTTAGGATTTTTACAAGCTTTGGACGATTCTCACCATGAAGACAAACTTGACAAAGTGGATATTGTGAGCCAAGATTGGCTAATGAATCAAGCTCAAAAACTTGAAATCTATGGGGATCACCGTGAAGGCCTTTCACGAATGATGGAAGAATATCTAAAAATGCATGTTGAGCAAAGTCAGGAAGTGGAGCTACTTGAAATTGATATCCGGAAATTGGAGGCCGAATTGAATGCAAAGATTGAAGCATGGAATGCTCAATATCAAAGGGCCATGGATCATAATTATGAGTTGGTTTCCAATGAAGAAGAGGTCGAGATTGATTTTCATGAGCTAATGGTGAATTGCCAACCGACCAATCCGAAAATAATGCAAGATGTCGAGATTGAAGAAATGATACTAGAATTGCATAAAAAAGTTCATAAAATAATTTTTGAAGACTCTAGTTCATTTTTGGGTGAGGATGCAAAAATTCATGCAAATCTAGAATTTGAGCGCGTTGGACCTCATTCTAGCCATTTTTCAACGTTGTGCTTGGTGGATGATATGGAAGTTGAACCAACCAAGCCTATGGAGAATTTTGGAGATGAAAAGCAAAGCGTTTTCATTTTGAAGTTTGCTATGCCAAGAAGACAAAATGGCATGCCTCACTTAAGGGCCAAGAAGTGCAAAATGCGACACCCGAGAGTTGACCTCTTTGCTTTCCTACCACCGCCTCATGAGCATCACCGGAATCTTGATTCAAAGTTGGGGCGCAAATTCATATCTTCCAAATGGAGGGAAAAGTGGTAAAAGGTAACTGTCGTGCCGCGACGTTAACTTAAGCGCTTGGTGGGAGGCAACCCATCGTTTTAAAAATTTTAAATTATTTTTGAAATTTGATTTTTTAGAATAGTTTTGTTTATGGTTTTTGACTAATCTGCAAAGTTTCAGAATTTTTGGAGTTGTTTTGAGAAGGTCGAATTTTCGGACAGCATAGCTGCTGAAAATTGCAGAAAGTGTCCAGTTTTTGCTTGTGCAGTGAGGACACTGAAATGTTTTTAGTTGGGGGTGGCATGTGGTAGCACGTTATATTTTGGTTATGCTTGATTGTGTGCCCTTGTCGGGTTTATTTTGTGACTGTTTGTGTGACTGTGGATAAACGTTACAAATGGAACTTGCTCAAATTCTTGAAAATTTCGTTCTTTTTGCATGTTGTGGATTAGTCACTTTTGTTATTTTATTTTCGTTCTAAGTTAGGTAGTTTAGGAGTAAAAATGGTGTTGGGATGTGATTTTTTACCCCTTGGCTAATTTTTGGCTTGCTTGGTACCAACTTATTTAAACCTTAACATATGAACTCTTGATTTTTGAAAAAGAAAAATGATTGAAGTAAGGTTTCTTGTTGTGACTTTTAGATTTAATTTTTGGCTCTTACTTTTACTAATTTGTCTCTTTAGGCTATGAGTGACTTTTTGAGTTCATTTGTTTCAATTGGTTCTTGGATACATATTCTACTTGAGTTTTCATGTGCCATGTGTGATGAGGTTTTTTTGTGAGTTCTTTTACATTACTTGTGGTCTAGAACTTGCCCGGAATGTGTTTCAAGGAGAAATTCTAGGTTACACTTGGTTTGAAAAATGATGTTAGGCCTTCTTTGGATCGTTTTGCCTTAAATTTCCTACCCTTGCATATTTTCCCTAGTCAACCCCTTTTGAGCCTTTAACCTTTTCTTTGGCAACCATGTTACAAACTTTAACCTTTTGTTCTTCATTGATCCATCTTTTGGTACCCTACCTCCTTAAGTGCGTTGAAAGTGCAAACGTAGGCTAAAAGCCTAAGTTTGATGGTGATAGTTGGAAAAAGTTGTGATGTGGGAGTTACTTTAAGGTGAAAGAAAAAAATGAAGTAGTAGAAAAAAAAAAATTGGAAACTTCCTTGTTATTTTGAAAAAGAAAAAAATAAAAATAAAGGAAGGAATAATAAAGAGTTGTGAATAAAGGGAAGACTAGTTGGCGAAATGAAAAATGAAAAAAATGGTGGAAAAGCTTGAAAGGAAGTGTGCTTTGATTGTTGAAAATTGTAGTGCTTAGGGAGGTTTTTGAGTCACTATTTCCAAATTATGTCCCTACCTTAACTAAAAGCCTACATTACAACCCTTTAAGTCCTAATTGATTTTGAACCAAGTGTGTCTATATTAGTGGAGAAATACATGAAGGGCAAGCTTATGGTACTACTTGTGCAATTGAACATCTTTGTGAGAGAAGAGAGTTAATTCTTTCTATTTAATATCCCATTTGTGTTTTGAATTACATTTTATAAGTGTGGGATTCTCTCTTGAGTGTGAGGGCACATGAGAATTTAAGTTGTGAAATTGTTTCATTTTCCAATTGAGAGGAATGAACAAAAGAAAGTTGTTTTGTGATAAGGAGGCAAATTTTGAAGCTTTAGTGTCATGACTTGATTGCTACTTTGATTAACTTGGTGTTTGAGCACTTGAAAGGAAAATGAAGTTTTTAAGAAGAAGTTGGTGATTCATATGTTTTGAATTAATTGTTGGTACCAATCAAAGTCACGTTTTTGTGCTTAAAGTAGACTTTTTAACTTGGTATGATGTTGGTGCACTATTGAGTCGATTTCTTCGAAAGAGATTGTATGTTTTGAATTGCTTGAGGACAAGCAATAGTTTAAGTTTGGGGGTTTGATAAGTTGGTATTTTACCAACTTATCTCTTCTTTAATCTTATATTTTTGCTATGTTTGCTTGAGAAAATAGTGCATTTAATATCATTTACATCTATTTTATAGGTTTATGTGATTTGGAAGTGATCGGAAGAAACCAAGTGAAAATAAAGTCAAAAAGAGGTCAAATTGGACAAAACTGCACAGTTTTGCAAAACTGTCAAAAGTGGACAGTTTTGCAAAAACGGGACAGATTTGCAAAAAACGGGCAGAACTGCAAAAACGAAAATCTGGGGCATATTTTGTCATTTTTTGGACTTGGAAAAATTGGGAAACATAAAAAGGAAGACTAGGGGGCAAAACATTTTCATCTTTGGCATAACACAAGTTCTTGGAGGCTAGGGTTCATCACCAACACCGTGGAAGAGAAGATTTGGTGGCACCCAATGAGAAATTCTTTACCCATTTCTTCTACTCTTGTTTTGTATTGAATATTTATGTGTGTAGTATTTCATTTCAATACTTGAATCTCGTTTATGAAAGTATTCTTGATTAAAGTTTGGATTGAATCTCTTGTTTTGCTTATGTGTTGAATGATTTTATTCCTAATGAAGTGAGTTATTGTTTCTTTAATTAATCTCATGTTGAATGATTCTTAAGGGAGTAGCTAACCCTAAGACTTGCCCATTTATTTCGGTTTAAACTTGGAAGAGGCAAACTCGGGATTGGGAAAGATTAATTAACAAGAATTTGGGGTGTTAACCCTCATCTAATGGAAATCGACCTAGGGATAGGCGACACCACTTGTAGCCATATTCGGGTGTTCTTAATGCTCCTAATTTCTTTAGGGATATTCAATTAGGTAGTCTAGTTAGTCTTCGGAAGAAGCTAATTTAGAGTCATTATCCGAGGCTAAGTAATATAAACTCACCATTATTTGTAAATCATGAAGTACATTGGATCGTTACTTGAGCGTAGTTTCCCTTGTATCCATGCTTGTGGCCATTGATCATTTTACTTGCTTTCTAGGTTAGTTTACATTTTTGCATTAGTTATAATTCTCTCTCAAACAAAACCAACATATTATCCATCGTTTGGTTGTAGCGTAGTTGGTGAAAATTCCTACTTTTCCTAATCGCCTACATATTGTTCTCTGTGGGATTCGACCCCGACTCATAGTTGGGTAAATATATTTGCATACGACCGTGCCCATTCTAATTAATAGGGTGGATTTGGACGTTATCAATGTGCTGCTAGATACTTACCCTATATCTATTCCACCTTACAGAATGGCACCTGCAGAATTGAAAGAATTGAAAGAGCAACTGAAAGATCTATTAGAAAAAGGTTTCATCAGACCCAGTACGTCACCTTGGGGAGCGCCGGTATTGTTTGTAAGAAAGAAAGACGGGTCGCTGCGGATGTGCATTGATTACAGACAGCTAAATAAGGTGACTATAAAGAATAAATATCCCCTCCCCCGGATTGATGATTTATTTGACCAGTTGCAGGGTGCTAAATATTTTTCGAAGATAGATTTGCGCTCGGGCTATCATCAGGTGCGAGTACGAGAGGCAGACATTCCAAAGACTGCTTTCAGGACCCGATACGGGCATTATGAGTTCAGAGTGATGTCTTTTGGGCTGACTAATGCTCCAGCAGTGTTTATGGATTTGATGAATCGGGTATTCAGGCCGTTCTAGATATGTTTGTGATCGTGTTTATTGATGATATTCTGGTTTAGTCCCGATCAGCAGAGGAGCATTCAGACCATCTGAGGACAGTACTTGGCACACTTCGGCAATAGAAATTATATGCTTTGCATATAACATAACCCGGCCCTCTAGTGCGGAACGCGGTGGACAAAATCATCATGTGCCATCCTGGCCGTCACTCCCAACTCATGATGATATAGATATATATATAACAGATCCTGACCCGCCTATGAGGGACGCGGTGAACAATGCAGTGGAAGGCGCACGATAACATGTCCTGGCCCGAGACGCAGTGAATCATACCGTGGAGTACGCACGAGAACATAACATGCCCTGGCCCGGGACTCAGTGAAAGATGCATTGAGTCGTGCACGAGCAGAGTCGTGAGAAACCATGCGCACATAAATCAAGACTCGATGGATATGTACACTTACTGACATTCGAAGGCTCAGAAACAAGTCTTGAGTCAATCCGAGTTGGTATACGCAAGTTATGAACGTTTGAAGTACAGAACCTTGTACGATCGTTTCAGAAACCATTTTTGGAAAATCGGAGCAACAAGCATATCAAGTACATTTCGAATATCATTATGGATCAGATCAGAAAGAGCTTTTGAAACCATGTACGTATAAGAAAGTTATGGACATTCTAGTACAAAACCTTTTACGGACATTTCAAAGCAACCCGAGATCGTATATGAAAGTTAGGAACAATAAAGCTTACAAAGAATGCTCATATAAGGATACTCATATCAGGATACTTATATCAGAATACTTATATCAAAATACTTATATCAAAGTACTTATATCAGAATACTTATATCAGAATTTCTAATTACTTATATCAGAAGGCGCATACGAATCATAAACAAACTCTGAATCAAGAGTAGAGTTACGTCAAAGTACACATCATAACTTACTTGGCTCTAGGACATGCCAAAAGAAAGAAAGGGTAAGCCTTACATACCTGTGACATGCCCAACTAGCTACGCTTATTTGTCCGAACTTGCTAGTCTACATTTAATAATATTGACATAATCATTAGATTCATCGACATATACTCGTCTTAATCTGTTATAGCCCGTATTTTTTACATTCGGATATTTCGAGATAGTCGTGGCAAGTTAAGGGTAAGACCATTTTAAAAAATTATTTTAATGTACAAGTTGTTATGAATATTATTTAAGAATATTATTAGTATGGAAATATTGAGAAAGGCTAAGGGTAAAAAGAAAAATTCACAAAAGCGTTCATGGAAATATTGTGGAAGGCTAAGGGCAAAATGGGAATTTCACAAGTATTCAAGAAAATTCTTGAATAGTCCAACTTGGCCATGTGGCCGTCCAAGGTGTGGTGGGATTGGGCCCACATGGATGAATTATGTGTATCTATATATATATTATTAGTCACAATTATCATCACAAAGATTCAAGAAGCTTGGAGAAAGAAAAAAAAAGGAAAAGAAGAAGAGGGCATTCGGCCCTAGCCAAGAAATTGGCTCCATGGAAATTGATGAAAAAAAATCATTTTATCCTAGTATTCTAACTAATTTGAAGGTCCTTAACAACATGGAATGGTTGTTGGAGCAAGCCAAGCATCCATTTGGGTGATTTGCAAACCCTAGTCAAGTGAGAAGACAACTGGAGGAAGGTAAGGTTTAAGCTTCTTTTATATATGTTATGGATGATTTATGCGTGTTGTTGTGTGTGGAAGTGGATGAAATTCATGACATAGATATGTGTGGGTATTGGCCGAATATGAGCTATATAGGTGAGATGTGATGAATTGATTTTATTTAGTATATTGATTGTTGTAGTTGTGGATTCCATGATGTAAAATGAGGATTTAATGGTTGAAAATGAAGTTGTAATTGTTTGTGGATTATGGAAGAAGTTAATGTGACATTAGTATGGTTCCTTATAATTATAAGAATAGAGTTGCTAATGTGTATGTTGTAAATATACTTAATGAACTTGGAAATGAGACATGTGTTTGGAAGATTGTAAGTTGGGTTGTTGTAATTGAATTTGAAAGAAGGAAGTGTGTTGTTATGGTTCTTGTTGCATTTGGAAGGTTTTGTGTGAAATGGCATATTGGCTAGATTGTTTTGAATATTGTATGACTTGTTTGAAGTATTCTTGAATTGTGTTTGTAAGGTCTTGGGCAAGTATTTGAATGTGTAAGCATTGATGTTGGCTTGATTTCATGTGATTGAATTTATTATAAATGGAATGTCGTCGGATTGTGTAGAAAGAATTGTTAATGTTAGAATGTATTTTGAAATAATTGTTGAAGTTGGAAGATATGATTGTTGGTATTGTTATTGATAATTTGGCCGAGTTGCATTTCGGTTTTGTTGTTGATAAATTGGCCGAGTTAGATTCTCAGGGATGATGTGTTTACAGGGGAAATGCTGCCGAAATTTCGACAGATTATAAGTGAATTTGTTTGAGAAGCTAAGGCAAGTGAATGACAATGAATCTAATGATTATGTAAAATCTTCTTGAATGTAGAATAGCAAGCTTGGATAAATAAGCGTAGCTAATAAGGCGTGGGACAGGTATGTAAGGCTTACCCCTTCTTTCTTTTTGGCATGGTCTTTGTGAAATGAACAAACGATATGTATATTATCCAAAGAAATTCCGATTCTTAGAGACACTAGGATAGCTAACGTTCTTGATTTCCATAAGCTACTCCATATGGTTTGACACAAATCTATGAATTCCAAAGTTCTATTGGATATGTTTCCGAACGTGTTTACGATTCTTATTTGCCTATTGATATAAGCATACTTAGTGTGGTTAAGGTTATTGCATGATTGGATAACGAGCCAAGTATAAGAGTTCATGTCCTCAAAACGGTTTTGTAAGTATTAATGTTTCTAACTCTTGCATACAGTTTTGGATCGGGCCGAACGTTCCTCGGCAGTAATATAATATATCTATGGATCGGGCTGCACGTTCCGCAGAAATACACTGTATGATATTCTATGAGTATGCATGCATGAATCTGTTATATGCATATGTGATATATGATGCCGGCCTGTTGATTTGATCCATAACGATATTCGAAAGGTACCTGACATGATTATGGCTTTGATTTTCCAATAATGGCTTCTGAAACGCTTGTAGAACGTTCTGTACTTCAAACGCTCATAACTTTCTCATACTAAGTCGGATTGACCCGAAACTTGTTTCTGAGCCTTCAGATGTCGGTAAGTATAAGTGTCTATCGAGTCTTGGTTTATATGCATATAGTTTCTCATGACTCTGTTCGTGCAAGCCTCAATATGTCTATTCACTGAGCCCGGGCCAGGACATGTTCTCATGCGTACTCCACTGCATTTTTCACCGAGTCCCTCTCACTTGCGTGCCGGGACACATTATATGTATATGATGATATGATTATATGGGGATGGCGTCCAGGATGGCATATGATGATTTTATTCACCGAGACCCGCAATAGAGGGCCGGGACACGTTATGTATATATGGTATATGACTCTGACATGCATGATTCTATCCACCGAGTCCCTCAATAGAGGGTCGGGACACGTTATATGTATACATAATATATGATGTTTACATGCATGATTCTATCCACCGAGTCCCTCACGTGAGGGCCGAGACACGTTATGCATACATGACATATTATGATATATGGATCGGGCCGTACGTTCCACGGCATTATATTGATACATTATGATATGTGGATCAGGCTGTACGTTCCATGGCATTTAATTGATACATGACTTTCATTTATGATTTATGATGATGACATACATGATTTTCGTTTCAAAAGGCAAGTGCTTTGATGTTTTAAAAGGTCATACTTGATTCTGGTAAATCTCTGTTTCAATTATGATACTCTTTTCTGTATTCCATGCCTTACATGCTCAGTACATATTCCATACTGACCCCCTTTCTTCGGGGGCTGCGTTTCATGACACGCAGGTACACCCAGATGATTGGAAGATTTTTTTAGAAGATGTTTCAGCAGGATTGGCGAGCTCCACTTCCGCCCGGAGTGTTGCCGAGTCTGAGTATATATGTTATGATTTCTGATAGATGTTAGAGACTTTGCAGACAGAGTTGTGGGTATAGAATGTCAGTTTTGTAAGCGGCTCCATCAGCCGATATGTCACTCTGTGTTATGTGATAAATTCTACATGATTACAGATTTTATTTTATTTGAGAATAACGATGAAAAAGAATATTTCTGAAAGTTGTAATATGTATTTCATGTTTATTTGAATTAAAAGTCTAAGAAGATTATGTGTGCACTAAGGGTCAGAGGGTTCGCTCTGCCCTAAGTAAAGGTCAGGTTCCCATCAGACCCTAGTGAGATAAGGGTATGACAAAGTGGTATCAGAGCAGGTTTGTCCTCGGGGTTGTCTGCAAAGTCGTGTCCAGTAGAGTCATGTTTATGGTGTGAAGCCGGCCACATTTATAAACAGGAGGCTACGGGGCATCTAGGGATTGTTGACCTTCTTTCTTTTTTTTAAGATCGTGTGATAGAGCCAAGTCATAGGAAAATGAAATTCCTTATGTAAGCCTTACATACGACGGATGGCGGTAAGTGATGATATGGAAAGTTATAAAAGTGAGCTTTGATATACTTGTTCTGTTATCTGAAATTGGAAGTCCTGGATGGCTAGAATGTGATATATAGTTGTATGCTCTGAAAGGCATTATCGGTATTTGCTATGTACAGATCCTGAATAGTAAGAATGGTAAAGGAGACCTGGTCAGAATTTTTCAAAATCAGGTTATTTGATCTGGAATACCTAACAGGAAGAGTGTGGAAAGGAAATATCATAAAAGGACAATAAGTGGGATGAGTTGTTTCAGAAAGGTTATGGATTTGGTATAACATGAAGAATAATAGCAAAAAGGACGATTAGCAGTCCGAAGGATTGCAATGAATGACATTTGAGGCTTAGTAGGAGCAAGGTCTGTTGAAGGAATCAGAGAAAGTTGACAATCAGTTTTGCTGTAGATTATTATGTAAGGATGGTGAGTGGAAATCCGAACAGATTGATATTTGGGTACTTATAAGTAACGGCGATAAAGGTATATTTGCTACCATCGGGAATCTGGAAGTCCAGGACAGGAAATAGTCATACACATAAGTGAAAAGTGAACCCTGGGAATTGAAAAGGACAAAATAGTAATTGTAAAAGAAAGGACGTGTTACGAAGATGTCTCGGAATCTGTAAGACTTCGATTTTCTCTAGATCATGTATTAAAGGTCATGCGAGGAAGTGGACGCGATTATATCAGCATTAAGGCACCAGATTCCATCGAAGTTATGAGGTTAAGCGTGCTAAGGTGGGAGAAATTTTAGGATGGGTAACCCCCTGGGAAGTGAACTAAAAGTTCTATAAATTGAAACATAAGAGACAAATGAGAGGATAGAGTGGCCTAAGGGGAACTAGATTATATGGGGTGGTTGGAGACCATAAGAGGTCGCGTAGGACGAGGCAGAAAGGACTGGAGAAGAGACATAAAGTGCGTCGTAGCTCTGGAATTTGAATAGGCTTAATAGCGTTTGGAAGTATTTTGTGGGCTAGTTGATAGTAATTATATATATATATATATATATATATATATATGTGTGTGTGTGTGTGTGTGTGTGTGTGTGTGTGTGTGTGTGTGTGTGTGTGTGTGTGTAAATGCGTATGATATCTCATATGTGATTGTACCGGTGGACATGTGAGTCCCGGCAACCGGCGCTACGGTAAAGAAGGAATTAATCAAAAAACGGTAAAGTGTGGTAATATAGAACAAAGAGGAAGGTGTGAGGTTCGAGGGCCAATTTCAATAAGTGGCCTAAAAGAATAGTAACTATGACGAGGGATATGAAGCAAGAAAAGAATGATTAAGCCTTGCGACGATGTTAGGAGATTTAGGTCCTTGAAAAGTATGTAAAGGAATGAAATGTGCAGCCATATTAATGTGGTTGCCTCGGACATGAAAACGCTTTCTTAAAAGGATGACTTGAGAATAAGACGGATTTGCGCGTTTAAGGCAAAATTTCACGAACTTCGGAGCCGATGCCACAGATGGAAAAAGGAGAAAGTGTTCGGGAAGGATATGGAAATATTGATAAGAATGATGATATAGGCGCAAAATGAAAGAAGAAAACTTATGGTAAGAAGTTTCGATATATTATGCACAGAGTTGGAAAGAAGGATGAGGAGTAAGGTATAAATGAAGGCTTCACAAAAGGATTGTTGACGTATAAGGAGCCCCTTAAAAGGGGGGGAGATCATATGATATCAGACTCTAAAGGAATCACAACATTTTCAGGCTCTAGAGGAGGAATTTATTAGCTCGGGGCCAGAGTTCAAAATATATCGGCATATCAAGAGAATACATGAAAGGAATAGAAACGAGTTGACAATGAAGTGTACCGTAAGGCCGACATAAAGGGAAAGGACGAAAGATACCTTAAGAGAATGCTTTATGCCAACATGAATTATGATATGTTTATGCCATGATTTGAATTCTTCATATCGGGCAAATTGGCGCCGTACCTAAGTACGCAGCAACATGCTTTGAAGAGTAATGAAAAGAGCAAGAAAATGGCTACAAGCTAAGTCCACAAAGAACAACGGAGAAAAATGATAAGATTCAAAGGATATTTTGGACGAGAACGACTATTAAAACGAAAGTATCAACGATTGGTAGCCTGGGAATTTTTGAAAGGAAGAAAGAACGCAACGCCTGTGAAGGAAATAAAAGGGATCATCGGATACTAGGAAATAGTTCATGGACCATTAATTACACAGAGCATGAGAGTATACGCTATGGAATTATATGAACCATCGACGTGAAGCAAAGCTCAATCATATCCGTAAGGAATCCACACCGGAGAGCCAACAAGAAATAATGATGGACGAAATGAGCGCTAATACAAAGAAATCGAAGACAAGTATACTTGTGTCGAGAAATGTGGGGGAAGGAAATAAAGAAACATTTCGTACATACGTTTTTGGATGAATATTTAGAACGAAAGATTAAAAAGGGATAGCGACAAAGTGACAAAGGTATAAAGAAACAGGGAGCGAAGCAAGGAGAACACTAAAGGCCGATGAATATGTATATCATAGTAAGAAAAACCGCAACACTGTAGGTAGAATGGTTCCTTATAATTATAAGAATAGAGTTGCTAATGTGTATGTTGTAAATATACTTCATGAACTTGGAAATGAGACATGTGTTTGGAAGATTGTAAGCTGGGTTGTTGTAATTGAATTTGAAAGAAGGAAGTGTGTTGTTATGGTTCTTGTTGCATTTGGAAGGTTTCGTGTGAAATGGCATATTGGCTAGATTGTTTTGAATATTGTATGACTTGTTTGAAGTATTCTTGAATTGTGTTTGTAAGGTCTTGGGCAAGTATTTGAATGTGTAAGCATTGATGTTGGCTTGATTTCATGTGATTGAATTGAGTATAAATGGAATGTCGTCGGATTGTGTAGAAAGAATTGTTAATGTTAGAATGTATTTTGAAATAATTGTTGAAGTTGGAAGATATGATTGTTGGTATTGTTATTGATAATTTGGCCAAGTTGCATTCTCGGGTTTGTTGTTGATAAATTGGCCGAGTTAGATTCTCGGGGATGATGTGTTTACAGGGGAAATGCTGCCGAAATTTCGACATATTATAAGTGAATTTGTTTGAGAAGCTAAGGCAAGTGAATGACAATGAATCTAATGATTATGTAAAATCTTCTTGAATGTAGAATAGCAAGCTTGGATACATAAGCGTAGCTAATAAGGCGTGGTACAGGTATGTAAGGCTTACCCCTTCTTTCTTTTTGGCATGGTCTTTGTGAAATGAACAAACGATATGTATATGATCGAAAGAAATTCCGATTCTTAGAGCCACTAGGATGGCTAACGTTCTTGATTTCCATAAGCTACTCCATATAGTTTGACACGAATCTATGAATTCCAAAGTTCTATTGGATATGTTTCCGAACGTGTTTACGATTCTTATTTGCCTATTGATATGAGCATACTTAGTGTGGTTAAGGTTATTGCATGATTGGATAACGAGCCAAGTATAAGAGTTCATGTCCTCAAAACGGTTCTGTAAGTATTAATGTTTCTAACTCTTGCATACAGTTTTGGATCGGGCCGAACGTTTCTCGGCAGTAATATAATATATCTATGGATCGGGCTGCACGTTCTGCAGCAATACACTGTATGATATTCTATGAGTATGCATGCATGAATATGTTATATGCATATATGATATATGATGTCGGCGTGTTGATTTGATCCATAACGATATTCGAAAGGTACCTGACATGATTATGGCTTTGATTTTCCAAAAATGGCTTCTGAAACGCTTGTAGAACGTTCTGTACTTCAAACGCTCATAACTTTCTCATACTAAGTCGGATTGACCCGAAACTTGTTTCTGAGCCTTCAGATGTCGGTAAGTATACTTGTCTATCGAGTCTTGGTTTATATGCATATAGTTTCTCATGACTCTGTTCGTGCAAGCCTCAATATGTCTATTCACTGAGCCCGGGCCCGGACATGTTCTCGTGCGTACTCCACTGCATTGTTCACCGAGTCTCTCTCACTTGCGGGCCGGGACACGTTATATGTATATGATGATATGGGGGTGGCGGCCAGGATGGCATATGATGATTTTATTAACCGAGACCCGCAATAGAGGGTCGGGACACGTTATGTATATATGGTATATGACTCTAACATGCATGATTCTATCCACCGAGTCCCTCAATAGAGGGCCGGGACACGTTATATGTATACATGATATATGATGTTTACATGCATGATTCTATCCACCGAGTCCCTCACGTGAGGGCCGGGACACGTTATGCATACATGACATATTATGATATATGGATCGGGTCGTACGTTCCACGACATATTGATACATTATGATATGTGGATCAGGCTGTACGTTCCATGGCATTTAATTGATACATGACTTTCATTTATGATTTATGATGATGACATACATGATTTTCGTTTCAAAAGGCAAGTGCTTTGATGTTTTAAAAGGTCATACTTGATTCTGGTAAATCTCTGTTTCAATTATGATACTCTTTTCTGTATTCCATGCCTTACATGCTCAGTACATATTCCATACTGACCCCCTTTCTTCGGGGGCTGCGTTTCATGCCACGCAGGTACACCCAGATGATTGGAAGATTTTTTTAGAAGATGTTTCAGCAGGATTGGCGAGCTCCACTTCCGCCCGGAGTGTTGCCGAGTCTGAGTATATATGTTATGATTTCTGATAGATGTTAGAGACTTTGCAGACAGAGTTGTGGGTATAGAATGTCAGTTTTGTAAGCGGCTCCATCAGCCGATATGTCACTCTGTGTTATAAGTATATGTAAGTTATACATATATATGTATACGAAAAGCACTATTCTGTATTGCTGACTTGCTGTTAGGTTGTTAGTCAGTAAATATTTAAACTTTAATTATAAAGTTGTATAACATATGTAAATATACCTACAATATACAAATAAATACTATAATATATATATATATATATATATATATATATATATATATATATATATATATATATATATATATATATATATATATATATATATAATACAAAAAACAAAAAACAAAAAAGATTTTAAGCACTCCAAACCGGACCGGTTCCGGTTTGGAGTTTAAAACCGGTAAACCGAAACCGGTTAAGCGATTCCGGTTTTTTAACCGGAACCGGCCGGTTCCTTAACCGGTTACCGGTCCGGTTCCGGTTGGAACCGGTTAACAGGCATACGCAAGATAAATAACCTTTTCGCATCATAAATTCATTTTGAAGGGCAAAAATTAAAGACCAGCCCATTTGAAGGACAAACCACGCAATTTCTTCAATTGGATTTTCACGGCTATGTGAAGCTCATATTGATAAGACCCGTTCATTTGAAGAAATTGCAGGTTTTCCGTTCAAATGGGTTGTGCCTTAATTTTTGTCCTTTAACAATCGAACTTATGCCCAGTAGTGTATAAGTTCTTTAAGGGCAATTAGTCATGCAGGCAATAACTTATGAGATATTATGATGCGAAAATATAAATTTATGTCTCGGTAAAAAGTTGTTTGTTATGAGGGAGTTGGACAACTCACTCAGGAAAATTTGTTGATAACCTTAGGAGCGTAATATCAAGTACTTAATTACAAGATAAATAATGAGATGATCACTTTGGACAACTCACTCAGGAAAATTTGTTGATAAGAATTCTTTGGGGGCGTATTGGGTTTATCTTATGCAATTATCGTCATTATAAGAAAATTGTTTTTCTCTAAATTTCTCCAATTAGGATGACACGTATAAATTGTTGACACTTTCGGATGCAGCTCTTACATTTAGAATTCTCAATGTCTATAACTTAAAATTAATGTGGCACAAGATCGAATTTAGCCCCTGTTTTCCACCTACCATTCTACAAACAGTAAAAAGGGAAAGCAAGACACCAAAAGAAAAGAAAAAAAGGTGGCAGCTGGTCTATGGCTCTATGCTATAATCAATTACTAAGCTAATGTGACAATACATACTACTTAGTACATGACAAAAAAAAACTCAATAAATTTCTAAATTCTTGTCAATGTCACAAGTCCATCCTCCACCGCACAATTGTCCACCATGGTGTCCTCCTAGATAAGGCAAACAAATTGCTTGGCTCTTTTTTATTTTCACAAAACTTCCAAAAAAGACACTAAATTTTCACTTCTCTTCATTTATTACTATACAATATGTAGCATAATTTGCATCAAATGACAAAATAGGTTTTGAAAAAATCTTGCATAGTACTTTGTTTGTATATAAATTTCGTACTCACTAATCCGATTAATTCAGATTCACTTTACTTGTCATTTCTCAATTTCCAACCCCAAACCTCCAGTTAAGGTGCATTGCGTAGACTCACTAGGAGAATAGTGCTTTACTCGTAATTTCTCAATGACCTCAAATTAAGGACAAAAAAATCTCATCCCACTACGATCATCAGTGTCCTGGATCATACCACTACATAGAAAAAGTTCTTGGGAGTACATAGCTAAAGAACTTTTTTTTTTTTTTTTAATCAAGATGAGTAATCTTTTCTCCAAGATTTATCCACCCTCTTTTGGAGTAAACCATCAAAAGCTTTACCCAAATACCAGTACAATAAGATGTTGTTCTAATGATGTATTTTTTGGTACAGAACAAAATGGTTGGATACTTAGCAGTTTCCCAGAAAAGAACCTAGTACCATATCCACCAGGCATAGTGAAACCACCTAGGCCAAAAAGAATAATTCTTGTTAGACATGGACAAAGTGAAGGGAATGTTGATGAAAATGTTTATGCAAGAGTTGCTGATCCTAAAGTTGGATTGACAGAAAAAGGGGTAGAAGAAGCAGAGGAATGTGGAAGGAAAATGAGGGAGATGATTGAGAAAGATGGTGGAGATGATTGGAAAGTTTATTTCTATGTTTCACCTTATAAAAGGGGAATTGAAACATTGAGAAATTTGGCTAAGTCGTTTGAACGTTCAAGAATTGCTGGTGTTAGAGAAGAGCCTCGTTTGAGAGAACAAGATTTTGGTATGACCATATTTTGTACATGAATATTTTCTTTTGACTAGTTGTAATTGGTTATTAGTACTTGTTAAGTATCCTACATTGGTCGAAGGAATGAGCTTTTATATGATATATTGCTCGGACTCTTTAAAAATGTCAACAGATTCTTAAAAAATATAGTATTACTTTTGGAGGATTCAACACGCACCCGTCGACATTTTTGAAGAGTCCGAGCAACATAGGTTATATGATCTTGGACAATCTTCAAAGACCATCTCTTTTACATGGTATCGGAGTTAGATTCATCTCATTTTTTGGTTTACACGGTGTTGGCTTTCCAAGTTATGTTGTCCACATTCCAAATGTCATACTCTGAGCATACGAGGGGTATTAGGTGTCTCATATTGGTTGATGAGGGTATCTAAAAAAGGATTCAACATTTAAACTTGACGGGTTCAACTTAAGGTTCTTAACACTGAATGCATTGTACTTTTGAAATAATGAATTGGAATTCAATATTTGTTGAAATGCTAGTAGTATTTCACATATATATTTATATTTCGTGTCGAAAATATTAGTTTCAATTGAACCGGTAGATAGTAGGCTCCATCCACCTATGAGGGAATGAGTTGGTGTCTCCTTTTTTTTGGATAATCAGAGAAATCCCTGAGGGCAACTTGGTAGATAATGAGTCCAACCCTCTAACATTCTTCACTACGAGGCACTAATCGAACTCGTGATGTACACCTAATGCACAAGTCATCCATTGTGCTCTTGCCACTAGACCAAAGCCCCGGGGCATGTCCATTTTCTTTGCATTACTTGACTTTGGTAGTATTATTATATCTTCTTATGAATTGTGTTTATGAAGGAAATTTTCAGGACAGGGAACAAATGAAGATAGAGAAAGCTGTCCGAGCTCGTTATGGTCGTTTCTTTTATAGGTTTCCTAATGGAGAATCGGCAGCAGATGTTTATGACAGAATCACAGGTGATTCTGTTTTTTCAAGATTCATTTGGTTTTTTGAGCATTTTTGTTTTTGTGATGATATTGTTTGAAGAGGAAGCTTGCAGGGTTCAGGGAAACACTTAGAAGTGATATTGACATAGGAAGATTTCAACCACCTGGTCAGCAGAGCCCAAACATGAACTTGGTTATAGTTTCTCATGGACTTACACTAAGGGTGTTCTTGATGAGATGGTATAAATGGACAGTGCAGCAATTTGAAGGACTCCATAATATGAGTAATGGGGGCATGATTGTCATGGAAAGAGGCTACGGTGGAAGGTAATCAAGACTACTTGATGCGTTATGTAGTACTTTGTGAAGAGTAAATACAGCAAAACTAGGAATATTGAACTGCTTCTAGACAATTTTCTTGAGAACCTGTTATACCAAGGCTTGGAGATGGAACTGGGAAGCAGTCACCTAGTGTCTTTACCTCCGCTGGAATTTAAGCGTGAGACCTCATGGTCCTCCACCCACTTCATTGATCACTAGGCCACACCCTCCGGTAAATTGCTTTTGGACAATGTTGTTACTTCGTCACTTAAAGCAACAACGAGAAGCGATAGGTTATCGTTTCATTGTTGAAGCCATGCACTTCAAATAATGGTGCGCAAAGTGATTTACCCAAGAAGCAGTCGGTACTTTGAATCTCAACATTGAGGAGTTCAATTAATATCGGAATTATTGTAGACTGAATGCTGAAATTAGTTATATTTCAATTAGTATAACTAGACTATCATAGTGCTAAATTGATATATGTTTGGTACTTCTAATTTTCCATAAATGGCACTGCCCATGGATCTTGTCGCTTTGTTGCTCTTTTAAAAGACAGTGCTTGTGAAAAATCTGCAGGTACTGTTTGTCAATGCACCATACAAGGGAGGAGTTGCAGAAATTTGGGATGACTGATGAAATGCTAATCGACCAAGAATGGTAACACACTGCTCATCTTTTTTGCTTTAATAATTCACTTAGGTTTCTTGTTTATCTATTTTTGATTGTTTTTTTATGAAGGCAAAAGATTGCGAGGCCAGGTGAACTGAATTACGATTGCTTGATTACTGGACCATCTTACTTTACTCACATTGATGATGATGACGACAAGAATTTTGAGTTGTAATATTATTAAGGGAACAAAAGAGGAGAAACTCTTGAAAGGAAGTTAGAGCTGTTGGAATTCACAACCATACTTGGTGAAAATACATCAGCTTTCAGAGAGAGTGCTTCGTATACACCGACAGTATAAAGAATTTCACACTACTAGCGTAATTTTACCTGTTGTAACTTGTGATCGGTGATTTACCATGTTTGCTGACTATCAATCCAACATTCCTGTAAAAAGTTACATGTATTTGACTCTGTACAGTCAAATCTCTCTATAACAGCATGGTTGGGTCCGAAATTTTTCAGCTATTATAGAGAATGATTGTTATATATCTATAACAGCTTTAATATTTAAATAATACTTTGTTGTTATAAGCAAAAAAAATGCATAAAATCTATTTTTCATTTTTAATTGTCAAATTCTAAGCTTAATTACACTTTGTATAACGAAGGAAAATCGTTTAATGATGAAAATATATATATTCATATGATATTTTTTTGTCATAAATAGCATATTAAATGATCAAATATTTGGTCAAAATTTCTACTCTTGTTATTGGTAATCATAAATATTCTATTTTTATAAAGATGGTTAATTATTATATTACCAAAAAAAGAAGATAGCTGTGATATGAGGGGTAATTTTACAAAGAGCGTACAGTTATAAAATTAGTTGTTGCTGTTATAGGTGAAATGTTGTTATAGAGAAGTAAAATATAACATAAAAAATGGGTTTCGAAAAATCTTGGTTGTTATAGAGAGGTGTTGTTATATGTGAGTACCGTTATAGAGAGGTCTGATTGTATATTCTATAACGAGGTCTGACTGTATATTAAACGGGGTTTAGTTGAGCATACTCTCACACTTATCTGCATGTAAAGGTCCTTCAACTCTTGGCAATAGGTTTAGATGACCCAAATCTAGGATCACAACAAGCTTTGTGGAAGATGTGGGACACAACTGCAGCACTTGGTTCACACTGCACATGGAATGTAATGGGCAAAATACAACTGATTGTACATAATAATGCCTGGGCATTAGGTATGCAACATAAGAAACCAACTACGAAAAAAGCTACAATCTCAAAACTGTTTGTTGATAGCTTCTTTATCATTAGTACTTGACCTAAAGCTAGATGGCCTATAAACCTAGGACAAGGAATCTCCTCCAAATACTTTGGATGATTATAAGAACCCCACATGAAAGGACAGTTGGATACCAGCATATAGTCAGTCAAACAAAGGAAGACATGACTATCTTTCACTAAAGGTGCTAACCTAATCAATAAACAGAAGAACAAAAGTGTGTGATGGTACATAGAAGAAGAACATCATAGAATGAACTCATTTTCCATGTTTCCTTAAAGTGGGGATTAGAAAGATGGTTTCCTATGCAGGAATCTAATGAGATTTGGTAAACAAAGGCAAATATAGTAAAAGTATTCACTACTGCTTACAACACCTTCATTGTCTCATCTTGCCTCAGCAAACACTTGGGAGTCAAACGTCCCATGACAAGTCAATGTCACATCATTAACATAGGAGAAAAGTAGGAAACTCATTTCCTAAGAACAAACACGATACTAGAATCGACAACAGTACCAGATACAGACAGATAAGTAGTGCACGGCTTTTAAATTCAAAAAAGAAAATCATACAACTCTGTATATATGTTTCCGTAATGCCATTACCAGATTTTGATACATAAGCATTGCACAGATGTCCACCTCAAAGAGAGGCTGAGAACAGAGAGAAAAAGAAGCAAATTACACGACCAATACGAGGGACAAACAATGATACTCGGTTTTGGACTACTAATTTTCTTATGCCAAGAAAACTGCTTTCATGCAAAACAAAATTAGTGTTTGGAAAGTTAAACATCAAGCAACAAGGTAATCTTCAGAAAATTTGCCAGCAAGGCGTGAGAAACAATGGAAAGAACATTGAAGAACTTCAAAGTTCACACTGAGGAATATGGTGCTACAGTATTCACGCGATGGAAAAAAGTGCATCTAATCCTAACCAAACTGGCTCTCAAAGGGCATAGACATAATGAATTTCCTTAGCACCAGAAAGGCAAAAATGATCAGTCCTTCCACACTGGCCAGCTGATGATCTCAAGATAGATGAAGACCTAAGACAAGAAGCAATTCATCATGTTGCTGCAATCCTTGGCATTGCCATCACGAAATCAATAGCAAGTTCCCCTGGTCGTAAGTAGTGACAATCACCCTTATCTCCAAAATTACCTGAACTTTGTTAACTTGCTTGAATTGGTCATCAGGATGTTGCAAAACTTTTAACTAGCAGAATTTCAGCATTCAGGACGTTGCACAACTTTTAAGAAGGATGACCGTTTGTGATAAAACCACTGATTCAGGAAATTCAGTCACAGATAGGAGAGCTCTACATGGGATTAGAAAGAAACTAGGCGTATATTCATATCACATGACACCTAAACAGAAAAAAAAAAGTGCCTGCTTCCTTCCAGATTAAACCTTGGATCATGATCATCTCTGTAAGTGTGATTCTTCAGTATTGAATTGTGCTACTTGTTTCAATGGAAGAAGACAAAAAAATTTGGCATAAGATGAGGGCTGAGGAATAGCAAGAGTTGAAACAAGACAATCATAGAATGGCTATGACCTAATCTCATTCACATGTTAAGTCTCATGAGTTCTCAATTGTTGCAGTCATGACACGCACTTGACGAGGTCGTTCAGGCTCCCCATTTCGCCTCCAGAAGGCCCTTCTCCACCAAATCTCAAATCCCCTCTGGATATTTGGGCAGTCCTCACCGGAGTTCAAAAACCGATCAAACCAAGACATTAGAATTTCTTGCTGCAACGCCATAGGTAGGGTCAGAATAGTATTGCTGAGACCATCTTCAATTAAATGCCGGTCAAGACCTCTTGATGCCCTCCTCATCCATCCAAAATCCTCATAGAATGGCACTAACCATGTCTGCAAAAGAGCGCTCCTAGCATCCTTGGAAGCTAGTAATTGCCCTTTACCAATACCAACAAAAAGTCTAGCCGTGACTCTACTAACCTCATACCTATGAAGTGCTGGCACCTTATGATGTGCCTCAGATAATACAGACTGAGAAGCCCAACTCCTCAAAAAATCTTCAGCTATCTGTCTATCAATCAAGATATCCAAAATCCAATGCAGATTATCAGCCTGTCGTGCAATCTGACCCACATCCATCATGTCTCCATCTGCTGCCCGTAGAAAATGGTGGCGGAGCAATTGCAGACATGCATTGCAAGCTGAATACAACGACTCCTTCCTCAAGTCGTTATGAGATGAATTCTCGTGCAACATTTTGGAAACTAAGCCTTTCATCTCTCGCCTCGCCTTCTCATCCTTCCCGTCAAGAACCACATGCAATAGCTTGAGAAGCACTTCCTCATTCCCATTTCCATTCTCTGTTCCCGATGTAACATCAAGAGATACCCTCCTTAAAACTTCCCCAGCACCTACCCCTTCAAGACGAAGCTCAGACAATAGTGAAGCTACCTTTTCTTCTTCATCCTCAGCCCAAGGAGCTGCTTCCAAGTACTCCAGGCATGATAATACCCCCGCATCGAACCCAATTGCCGCAGAAACCTATAAAACAATTTAATCAACTAAGGCCAAAATACAATTGCACATTCCTATTTACCCTCATATGTGTCGCCCGTGCATAAAGACTAGACTTTATCTCTAAAAACTCTCACTACCCTAAAATAAAGTGGTGTGGAAAATCAACTATGCAACAGATTTGCAAGCAATACAGATGCATCCACTTAAAAACAACTTTCTGACACGAACATATATGCATGGGCTAATGAACAAAGGCGATAACATTGATGCCTAACTTCTATTCATAGTTCAAAATTGAGCGAGCATATACTTAATATTGAGGTCACACATCTATCTAGTTAAGTGATTTCAACAACAATCAATCACAATTTAGCTTAGTTAGGGTCGGTTTACACAATCCTCCATTTCATTAATTCGACTAAGTAATTCGGTTTATAAAATCCTCCTTTCTTTGAGCCGAGAGTCTTTCGAAAACTTCTCTGCCCCACAAAGGCACAAGTAAGGTCTGCGTACATCCTACCCTCCTCAGACCCCATCCACCTGTGGGATCACACTGGGTATGTTGTTGTTGCTAATTCAAGTCACCATTCATTTCATATCTTATCAAACGATTTTCATTACTAGGTAATTGTACAGCACAAAAAGTAAATTTAGATGCAATAAGCATTACCTTTAAGATGCCAAGGACTTTAGAAACATCTTCTTTCATCAGCCTTCTCCTCAAATCTTTACAATACATCAACCTCAAAGTTTCAATATACACTTCAATATCATCACAATCCGCAATCTCAACAATATAAGGACCTGAATTCCTCTGTTGCTTTACCCATTTCTCCGACAACTTAACAGCGAAAAAACGACTATGAACCACCAAGATCTGCCTATGAACATTCATAGCAACACTCAAACCATCCTTAGAACTCAATGTTAACTTCACGTCACTCGAACCCGAATCATTAAACTGATTCCCTGGACTTTTACAAGCTAAAAGATCCAAAAGTCTCTGTTGCATCAAAACCTGTTTATCCTGTTGTACAAAGTTAGTAACTTTTTGATTATTTGAGCAAATGGGGTTGTTAATTGTTGATCTTGGTATACATTCAGGTTCATTTGCCATCATTTCAAAAAGGGTTGGACTTGAACGAGTCTTGGAATCCATATTTGGCGGTGGTGGTGACATAGGGTTTAATAAACCTGCTGTTAAAGCTGAATTGAATTTACTAAATGATGATGGAAATGCATCATGGTTATTGTTGCTATTTGGTATTGGTGTACCATTTCCATTGTTGTAAAGATTAGTTGATTCCATAACTGAATATTGGATCTTGAAATTTGATGATGATGATGACGTGGCAGTGGTGTAAGGTGAAATGGGTGGTGTTAGAGTGGATTTAGATGTAGGGGAACACCATGAGTTGTCAGGTGAGGTAATAGTTGGTGTATCAATTTTGTGAGTTTTTTCGTTGAGGCATTTTGTCGAACAGGTTGTAGGCGAAGAATTCGAAGGGTTTGAAGAAGTAGTAGTAATGGTGGTTTCTCGGTAGCGACGACGTTTGGGTTTAATGGGTTGGATTTGGAATTTAATGGTAGTTGCCATATTGTTGTAATTTCACTAATTTATGGGTCAAGTGTAATATTTGTTGTGGTTTAGTTTGTCATTTTAGGGCCTAAAAATCCATAGCATTCATCGTCACTTCACGAGCATAAATGTGCGTGCGTGGGCTATAAAAATATCACACACATATTGACAGGATTTTTATATTGGTAATGTATTTGTTCTTGACTGAGAAGTGAGAAAAATTGGGCAAGGGAAGAAAACAATTAAAGCATTCAATGGAGACAGAGATGTTGACGAATGGGTTTTAATGAAAAATTGTTTAGATACTATGCTTTATTTGTACGTATGGACATGGGCTCTGTTGATGACTCTTTTATCTCCTTTATGATACAAGTATGGGACCATCTAGAGTGGAGTGTGTACTAATTTTAATTGATATGTTTAAAGTTGAAATTGGCATAATGGATAATCTTGGAAATTGATGGTCTTGAATTTTTGACTCCGGCTTGCTCTATCACCAACCTTCATGAATCAAAGTTGTTTAAGAGCCCGTTTGGATGAGCTTAAAAAAAGCAGCTTATAAGTTTTTTTCAGCTTATAAGCTGCTTTAGATAAGTTAAAACCAAACGGACCCAATTATTTTTTTGGACTTATTTTAAGCACAAAATGGTTTTAAGCTTGTCAGCTAAACACTCAAAAAAGCTGAAAACAGCTTATAAGTTGTTTTCAGCAACGTATAAGTCAATCCAAACGGGCTCTAAGACCATCCACCTGGGGCCGGAGCCAGGTAGAGGCAAGGGGGTTCATCCGCACCTCATTCAACGGAAAAATTATATTGTATATATAAGGTTAATAAGTACTATTTTTTATGTATGATATAGTAGATGTTGTGTATGCCTACTTCTTGTTTTGAGTCTCCGTAGTGAAAATTCTAACTCCGCTATTGCTGTAACACCTAGTAGCTTCGGGCGAAGGTTTGACTCATAAGATGATAATATAATGGAACCAATATGAGGGTTATAGGAAGTATTTTGAAAACTAATCAAGTCATAAGAAATGTCTTTGGGCAAAGCAAAGTTGGAGCCTTATCAGGTATGTAGAGTTACTATCTACGTGTGGGAACATCATTGTTCTTCCCCACGCCTCATAATCCATAAATTATGATTCTCTACTAAAACTAGGATTTCTACACCATGTTCATGACAACCCTAGGTCCATGGCCATGAATAGATTATGTATGAATTGCTATTATTCTATCATTGTGTTCTTAATAACTCCATATGATTATTGAGAATCAGTCCGTAATCCATGAAAACCCATATCTTGTATTCCATGGGTTCTTGCATGCATGTTTTTAACTAAGAATGATTATTTCATGAATATCCTACATGTCTACAAATTTTCATGTAACTATATTATATAATTACTTTCATGCCATGATACAAGATACATACCTGCTAAATACAAGCTATTTCATGAAACCATGTTTATAAGTTATTTCATGAAATCATGATTACAAGTCAAGTATAAGTCAATTCACGAAAATCATGGGCTTCTTAGCCAATTATATCATGTTCATGTTTTTGGGAGTTGCACGAATTACCGAGAAGGCTCAGATAGCCTGAAACTACGTAGCCACTGTAGGACAATGATCGCTCCGCCCAGTTAGGACGATTCCTTAATTTACACTGAATGGATCCATCAGGCACGTTACCACCTTATACCCTGGCAAGGTATGGGGGCTCTGCTGGTCCGGCGAGGTACCAGACTCCACGTATCCACGTGGTGATATCATGTTGTCCGGTTATAAAATGCTCTCCCTACTTATCATGTTTTACTTATGTTATATATATATGTATCCATGCTCATGCTCATGTTCATGTCCAGGTTTTCAGTTTCAGTTCTTATCATGTTATTTCATGTCCCATGTTATTTCTTTCAGTTGCTTTACACACCAGTACATTTAATGTGTTGACGTCCCCTTTTATTGCCCGAGGGCCTGCATTTCACGATGCAGGTACAGATTTACAGGACGACGCCACTGCCCATTAGGATCTGCACGTACTAGCTTTTAGTGAGCCCCATCTCATTCGGGGTTTAGGCATTATTATTTTTTTATTTAGTTTTGCATCTAAAGGTATGTTGGGGGCCTTGTCCCAGCAAGTATGTTACGTGTTTCAGACTCATGTTAGAGGTTTCATAGACAAAACAAGTGTCATGTTAGACTTCCAGAGTTGGTTAGCCGGTTTGGCTCATTTATGATATTGTCCGCATTCATGACTTAATCAAGTACTTATGTTTAATATTATGACTTACTATGTTTTATAGAAGCTCATCATGCACTTCACGTTATATTTCCGCTCATATATGCCTCATGATGATTCAGCAAGCCATGTGGTTCGCTTGGTCACATGCAATCAGGCACCGAGTGCCGTGTTACACTCAAACCATGGTTCGGGGCGTGACAACGCTTGGTATCAGAGCCTAGGTTCAAGTGTCTTTAGGGAGTCTATGAAACCATGTCTAGTGGGGTCACTTTTATATGTGTGAGGGTCCCATACATATAAATAGTTGACCACTAAGACATTCAGGATTGTCTCGCTTCTTTCATATTCTAGATCGTGCAGTTAGAGCAGTACTTTTAGGAAGCCTTTCTAATTCATGCGTGTACGTATTTTCAGAAAATGCCTGCGATAAGGAAATACACCAGAAAAGCTACAGCCACCAGCCAAGGGGCTACTGCGGAAGCAACTCGCGAAGAGACCGTTCCGACTCAGACAACATCCCCAACCGCTCCTACAGTTACACCTCCTAGTGATTCGGATGGGGATGTTAGGAATGCTATCAATATGCTCACACAACTGGTAGCAGCTCAAGCCCAACGTCAGGAATCTGGGTCAAGTTCAAGAGGTAATGGAGAGTCTTCTAAGACTAAGGACTTTCTCAAGATGAATCCCCAGTCTTTACGGGGACAAAGAAAGATGAGGACCCTCAGGACTACATTGATGCTCTCCAAAAGTTATTCAGGATTATGACAGATACAGAAACCGAAGCAGCTACTTTTGGAGCTCATCAGCTACAGGGCATTGCTAACACTTGGTATGAATCTTGGGAATTATCCCGAGGTGAGGATGCACCTGACGCTACATGGGATGAATTTACAAGCGCATTCCTGGACCACTTCATACCAATAGAAGTCAGAGAGGCTAAGGCTGAACAATTTCTAAAGCTTAAGCAGAATGGCAGGTCAGTTCAGGACTACCTTTTGGAATTTGTCAGTCTGGCTAAGCATGCTCCACATATGGTACCGGATATGAGGGCAAGAGTGAGGAGATTTGTTGGAGGACTTGATCCCCATTTGTATGATGGGGCCAACATTGCTACACAGAATGGGGGAATGACCATCTCTAAGATGGTTGCTTTCGTACAGGGTAATGAGACAAGGCTAAAGGAGGAGGAAGCCTTGCAGAAAGAGAAAGACAAGGAATTCAACAAGAGGGTCAAGTCTACTGGACAGTTCAGCGGGAACGGAAACAGGAAATTTTTTAAGAACATGTCAGCAGGACCTGCTCCGTCCACAGCAAGTGCCCTAGTCCCCAAGTTCCGTAATGATAAGAAGCGGAATTTCAGGCCATCAAGTTCTTACTCTCAGGCTAGTGTGGGTCAGTCGACTTATACCCATCCGATATGCGGCAAGTATAACAAGAGACACTCAGGTGAATGTCGTGTGGGTACTGATGCCTGCTTTAGATGTGGTCAGAAGGGCCATTTTCAGAAAGACTGTCCATCAACCAGACAGGGTATCGGAGGTAATGTGACGCAATCCATAAATTCAGTTGCTCCTCGTCACAATCAGGCCCTGCAGGGGCGTGGCACGGCAAGTTCCAGCAATACAGGCAGTGGTCAGAACCGTTTGTATGCATTGACAGGTCGTCAGGATACAGAGGCTAGAGCAGATGTTGTCACAGGTACACCCACAGTTTTCACTTTTGAAGTATATGCCCTTATTGACCCAGGGTCCACCTTATCTTATGTAACCCCTTTTGTTGCTAAAAGTTTGGTATTGAACCAGAAAAATTGTATGAACCCTTTGAGGTGTCCACCCCAGTTGGGGAATCAGTTATAGCTAGACGTATTTATAGGGGTTGCCCAGTTTTAGTCTATCACCGCAGAACCATAAGTGATTTAGCGGAATTAGAAATGATAGACTTTGATGTGATCATGGGTATGGACTGGTTAGCTTCATGTTATGCCACAGTATGTTGTAGAACTAAGGTGGTAAGATTCGAGTTTCCTAATGAGCCATCCATAGAATGGGAGGGTAATTCAGTAGTACCCAGGGGTAGATTTATTTCTTACCTAAAAGCCAGAAAAATGATTTCCAAAGGTTATATCTACCACCTAGTTCGAGTCAAGGATTCAAATGCCTAGACTCCAACTCTCCAGTCTGTCCCAGTTGTAAATGAATTTCCAGAGGTCTTTCCCGAAGATCTTCCAGGAGTCCCTCCTGACAGGGAGATTGATTTTGGAATTGATCTACTTCCCGATACTCAGCCGATATCTATTCTGCCATACAGAATGACTCCAGTAGAGTTAAAAGTCCAGTTGAAAGATCTTCTTGACAAGGGGTTTATTACGCCCAGTGTTTCGCCTTGGGGTGCGCCAGTCTTATTTGTCCGAAAGAAGGATGGTTCCTCACGTATGTGTATAGACTACCGTCAGTTGAACAAGGTCACCATTAAGAACAAGTACCCTCTTTCTAGAATAGATGACTTATTTGACCAACTGCAGGGCGCCCAATGTTATTCCAAGATTGACCTCAGATCAGGCTATCATCAGTTAAAGGTTAAGGAAGTTGATATTCCTAAGACCTCTTTCAGAATCCGTTATGGCCATTTTGAATTTCTTGTTATGTCATTTGGGTTGACAAATGCGTCAGCTGCTTTCATGGATCTTATGAACAGGGTCTTCAAGCCTTATCTCGACTTATTCGTCATTGTCTTCATTGATGATATTTAGGTGTATTCCCATAATGAGGCTGATTATGCAGAACATCTCAGAATAGTGTTGCAGACTCTTAAAGATCGCGAACTTTTTGCAAAATTCTCAAAGTGTGAGTTTTGGCTTAAATCAGTGGCGTTCTTAGGCCATGTGATCTCAGGTGAAGGTGTTAAAGTTGATTCTCAGAAGATTGATGCCTTAAGGAGTTGGCCCAGACCCACTTTAGTTTCTGATATATGAAGTTTCTTGGGTCTAGCAGGCTATTATCGACGCTTCATAGAAGGATTTTCTTCTATCTCCGCTCCGTTGACTAAGTTGACTCAGAAGAAAGTTAAGTTCCAATGGTCAGATGCCCTTGAGCGAAGCTTTGAAGAGTTGAAGAATAGATTGACTTCTGCTCCAGTTTTGACGCTGCTAGAGGGAACTGAAGGGTTCATATTTTATTGTGATACTTCGGGAGTTGGTCTCGAATGTGTCTTAATGCAGCATGGTAAGGTTGTAGCTTATGCATCTTGTCAGCTCAAGGTTCACGAAAAGAATTATCCGACTCATGACCTAGAGTTGGTAGCTGTAGTTTTTGCACTTAACATATGGCGTCATTATTTGTATGGAGTGCATGTTGATATTTTCACAGATCATAAAAGCCTGCAGTATATCTTCAAGCAAAGGGAGCTGAATCTTAGGCAAAAGAGATGACTCGAATTGCTTAAGGATTATGACGTGGATATTCTTTATCATCCGGGGAAAACGAATGTTATAGATGATGCTCTTAGTCGGCGTTCCATGGGGAGTTTAGCCCACATTGATGTAGATAAGAGAGTTATGACCAGGGAAGTTCACCGTTTGGCTAGTCTTGGAGTTCGACTTTTGGACTCCGAGAATGGTGGTGTAGTTGTTCAGAATAGAGCCCTTTTCTCTTTAGTGGTTGAAGTCAAAGAGAAACAGTTTAATGATCCTTACTTGTTGCTGCTGAAAGAGAGGATTCACAAGCATAAGACGACGGCTTTCGAACAAGGGGGAGATGATGGTACCTTGAGGTACCGAGGTAGATTGTGTGTTCCAGATGTAGATGGGCTCAGAGAGCGAATCATGTCAGAAGCTCACAATTCCAGGTATTCCATTCAACCAGGTTCCACTAAGATGTATCATGATCTTAAGGAGATTTATTGGTGGAACGATATGAAGAAGAATATGGCATATTTTGTAGCTAAGTGTCTGAATTGTCAGCAAGTGAAAGCCAAACACCAGAGGTATGGTGGCTTGGCTCAGAATATTGATATTCCTTCTGGAAATGGGAAATGATCAATATGGATTTTGTGTCAGGTCTACCTCGTTCAGCTAGGAGACATGACTCTATTTTGGGTGATCGTTGACCGGCTTACTAAGTCAGCGCTATTTTTGCCAGTCAAGACCACAGATTCAGCAGAGGATTACGCTAAGTTATATGTTAATGAAATTGTCAGATTGCATGGGACCCCAGTGTCTATTATTTCATATCGTGGTGCTCAGTTCACAGCAAACTTCTGGAAATCCTTTCAGAAAGGATTGGGTACCAAAGTGAACCTCAGCACAGCTTTTCATCCACAAACAGATGGCAGGCAGAGCGCACTATTCAGACCCTTGAGGACATGTTGAGAGCATGTGTCCTAAATTTCAAGGGTAATTGGGATGACCACTTAACTCTCATCAAGTTTTCCTATAATAACAGTTATCATGCTAGCATTGGGATGGCACCGTTTGAAGCTCTGTATGGGCGAAGGTGTAGATCACCAATTGGTTGGTTCGAAGTTGGTGAAGCATAGTTGTTAGGACCGGATTTGGTTTACCAGGCTATAGAGAAAGTTAAGTTAATACAGGAGCATTTGAAAACGGCTCAGAGTCGCCAGAAGTCTTACACAGATGTAAGGCGATGGGACTTAGAATTCTCGGTTGACGATTGGGTGTTTCTTAAAGTCTCACCCATGAAGGGTGTTATGAGATTTGTCAAGAAAGGGAAGCTCAGTTCCAGATATATTAGACCTTACAGAATTCTACGAAAGGTTGGTCTAGTAGCCTATGAACTTGAGTTGCCACAAGATTTGGCTGTTGTACATCCAGTGTTTCATGTGTCCATGTTGAGGAAGTGTATAGGAGACCAGTCGTTGGTTGTTCCTATTGATACTATAACAGTTAAGGATGGTTTGACCTATGAGGAGATCCCTGTAGCCATTCTTGACCGTCAGGTTCGCAAGTTGAGAACTAAGGAAGTAGCCTTAGTGAAAGTCCTGTGAAGGAGTCAGAAAGTTGAGGAAGCTACATGGGAAGCCGAGGAGGATATGAAGTCCAAGTACCTATTTTTGTTTGAAGAGCAAGCAGAGAACTCTCAAGGTAACTTTCCATAGCCCATGTCATGTTATGTCTCATGTTTCACGCTCATGTCATGTATCCAGTGCCCATGTTCATGTCGTAGTATTCACGTTTCTATGTAACCACGTCATGTTAGTTCAGTCTCCATGTTTCATGTCATGTTTCCTTCACATTCATGTAGTCAAGCCATGTCCAGCCATATTCTTAACCATGACCCATCATTTGAGGACGAATGATCCCAAGGGGGAGATATTGTAACACCTCGTAGCTTCGGGCGAATGTTTGACTTATAAGATGATAATATAATGGAACTAATATGAGGGTTATAGGAAGTGTTTTGAAAACTAATTAAGTCATAAGAAATGTCTTTGGGCAAACCAAAGTTGGAGCCTTATCAGGTATGTAGAGTTACTATCTACGTGTGGGAACATCATTGTTCTTCCCCACGCCTCATAATCCATAAATTATGATTCTCTACTAAAACTAGGGTTTCTACACCATGTTCATGACAACCCTAGGTCCATGGCCATGAATATATTATGTATGAATTGCTATTATTCTATCATTGTGTTCTTAATAACTCCATATGATTATTGAGAATCAGTCCGTAATCCATGAAAACCCATATCTTGTATTCCATGGGTTCTTGCATGCATGTTTTTAACTAAGAATGATTATTTCATGAATATCCTACATGTCTACAAGTTTTCATGCAACTATATTATATAATTACTTTCATGCCATGATACAAGATACATACATGCTAAATACAAGCTATTTCATGAAACCATGTTTACAAGTTATTTCATGAAATCATGATTACAAATCAAGTATAAGTCAATTCACGAAAATCATGGGCTTCTTAGCCAATTATATCATGTTCATGTTTTTAGGAGTTGCACGAATTACCGAGAAGGCTCAGATAGCCTGAAACTACGTAGCCACTGTAGGACAAGGATCGCTCTGCCCAGTTAGGACGATTCATTAATTTACACTGAATGGATCCATCAGGCACGTTACCACCTTATACCCTGGCAAGGTATGGGGGCTCTGCTGGTCCGGCGAGGTACCAGACTCCACGTATCCACGTGGTGATATCATGTTGTCGGTTTATGTTATTTCTTTCAGTTGCTTTACACACCAGTACATTTAATGTGCTGACGTCCCCTTTTATTGCCCGAGGGCCTGCATTTCACGATGCAGGTACGGATTTACAGGACGACGCCTTTGCCCATTAGGATCTGCATGTACCAGCTTATTGGTAAGCCCCATCTCATTCGGGGTTTAGGTATTGTCTTTCTTTATTTAGTTTTGCATCTAAAGGTATGCTGGGGGCCTTGTCCCAGCAAGTATGTTATGTGTTTCAGACTCATGTTAGAGGTTTCATAGACAAGACAAGTGTCATGTTAGACTTCCAGAGTTGGTTAGCCGGTTTGGCCCATTTATGATATTGTTCACATTCATGACTTAATCAAGTATTTATGTTTAATATTATGACTTACTATGTTTTATAGAAACTCATCATGCACTTCACGTTATATTTCCGCTCATGTATGCCTCATGATGATTCAGCAAGCCATGTGGTTCGCTTGGTCACATGCAGTCAGGCACCGAGTGTCATGTCACGCCCAGGCCATGGTTTGGGCCGTGACAATTGCATCCACCTTCAAGATCATTTTTGTAAATCACCTGAAATTTGATGTGGTATTTGAGTCATAATATTTGTTCCAAATGAATAATCTAGTACCATCTATGGTTGTGGTGGGATGGATATGATTCTTCCAACAACCCTTAATTAAAGGCAGATTCGAGTCATGTGAATGAACAAATTCCGATAAAGAAAGTTTCTTCTTTTAATGGACCTTATGTGATGTGATTCAGATTAGTCGAAGCGCCAAAGCAACAGGTTCCGAACACTGAGATAGCAATCTCCAAAAAAAATAGTGATTAAAATGCTAATATAAAAATCGTTTGAGCTTAAATTTTAGCGATGATCAAACCACTATTGTGTAGCACGAGCAGAGCTAGAAGAGCCTGCGGAAGAAGCTTCATTCGCAGGAAAATCACACTATACGCAAGTCAATTATTTTTATGGACATAGTAAATGATGATAAGCCGAGGGTCTATCAGAAACAGTCTCACTACCTCCCAAGGTAGAGGTAGGTCTGCGTACACACTATACTCCCCAAACCTCACTTGTGAGATTACACTAGTATCACAACTAAAAAACTATTGATTTCCTACCTAAAAAAACCGACCTTGTGAGGTCGGTAAATGCCTCGTATTTTTTTTATTTTTTTTTAAAATAAATCGACCTCATGGGGTCGGTAATATTATACAAACATCCATAGTGAACATACATCGGCCTCACGACATCGGAAATTTATTTTAAAGTAAATATTATAAATTATTTTTATTAAACCGACCTCGTGAGGTCGGTAATATTTTAAATTTAAATTATAATAATTTATAGTACAGACCACATGAGGTCGCTTAATATTATTAAAATATTATAAATTATTTTTTAGAAAGCGACCTTGTGGGGTCGCTGCTTTTTTAAATTAAAAAAATTATTTAAGATACCGACCTCATGAGATCGGTATATTTTTAATGTCAAAAAATAATTATTTAATGTCACCACCGCCGTACCCTCGCTCACATCATCGTACCTTCGCCGCTAGCTAGCTCCGTCGCCACCCAAATAATTTGAGACCTCCTCGTTCCCGACCTACTGTTGAGGTTGCATTTTTACCAAAAGCAACCTCATGATGTCGGCAAAATAAACTTTTTTAGGTCAGTTTTCAGCATTTTTTTAGTAGTGAAATTTGTTGTTGTTGTTATTGAGTAAATAAATGATGATATTTTTTGGTAAAAGTCCTACCATATATTACGTGAAAAACAAAATACTTAGAAGGTCTAACGAAAATGGAAGATTAAAGAGAGAATTCAATTTGTCCTTTAGGGCTAAAAGCCCTAGCATTCATCGTCACTCACGAGCATCAATGTGCGTACGTGGGCTGTGAAAAATATCACACACAAATGGACAAGATTTTTATATTACTTTATTTTTCTGTCCTTGACTGTGTAGTGAGAAAATTTGGACATGGGAAGATGACCATGAAAGTCTGAAATGAGCATTTAATGGAGATAGAAAGATGTTGGGGGAGTGGATTTTAATTAAGTTTTGTTTAGATACTATGCTTTCTTTATACGTATGGATATGGGCTCTCTTCATTACTCTTTTATCTCCTTTACGACACAAATTTGGGACCATCTATAGTGGAGTAGTACTAATTTTAATTCATATGTATAAAGTTGATATGACAATATGGTATTGGACTCATAAGATTTGATTCTACCGGAAATGTTATCTAGTTCATCCATAAGAGGCATTAGTTAGCCTATTAGTACATCATCGAAACGAGAGAGTTCATTCGTCTACAAGGGAATTCATCCGTACGAATTTTTTATGACCGGTAATTCAAATCATGATTGCATCATATTTGCTTTCGCAAGAAAAAAAAAATGTAAGTCTCCTAAATAGTACTATTTTACATTGAATTCCTTTCATTTCAAAAGAATAATGTAATCACTAAAATATCACTATAAAAATTGTCCAGAATTTAAATTTTGGTGATCATCGATCTAACCACTATTGTGTAGTAACTAGTGGTGGAGTTAGAGGGATGAAAAAGGTTCATTCGCCGAAAATCATACTATATTGCAAGGTCAATTTTTTAATGTATATATAAAGGATACTTTCAATGATAAAAATTATATCTCTGCTCTGTACCTAAAAACAAAAGATATAAAAGACCTAATTAACAAAATGATAGAATTAAAGAGAGAATTCAATTGAGGGAACTTTGTTTTGTTAGATTGGACTATCCGTCAATGGATATGCTAATTAATGGTATTTCGAAAGGAGTTAGAAACTAAAAAATCTCGACAAGAGAGACACTGAAATGGTCCTCAAAAGACCAAAATAAACCCCACTTGAATTTAACGTTAGTTCTGCCCCTAACCCTATTCTTTGATTGTTTTTGTTTGTGTCTCCCCCCACTCCACACAACAATAATCTTCTTTCTTTTCTCCAACAAAATCTTGTGAATTTTCACTGCAGTTTAGTTTTGGATTTTGTAAGGCTTGTCAAAATAATAGTGATGAGTTCAATGAACATTGTTCTTGTCATAGAGACATAGGACCACAAATATCATTAAGACTTTAAAGCATGTTTGTCATATATTCTTCTTGTATACAGGTATATTAATAATCTATGTGCGCTCTAGTAGTAATATTCAGTATAGCTTGAGGTTACTGTATTAGTGTTTATACAACCGGAAAAATTAGAATTTTTTTGACCAAAACTTTCGTGTTCAAACAGAGGAATAGAGAGCAAAAATTGTGTGTGTGTGTACATGACAGGAATAGTAAGAATTTTTCTGTCCTTAATTAGAAATTTCGTGTTCGTGCATCAAAAATGGAGAATTTCTGAGTAAAGAGCAAATTGGGAGTATCATGATTTGAGCTATTTAGTAGTGTGTCTATACATACATGATACATGAATAGTGAGGATTCTGCCGCTATTAGAGAGCAATCAGGAGTAGTATAATTTGAGCTTCTTGTATTAGTGTGTATACACACAGGGTAGTTAGGATCATTCCGGCTTTAATCAGAATTTCATGTTCAAACTCTAGGAATGAAAAATATCTTAATCGAGAGAAATCACGAGTAGCATAGAACGTTTTGAGCATATTAGTGTGTACATACATGGATAGTTGAGATTTTTCTGTCCTTGACCAAAAATTTCGTGTTCGAACCCGTGCAATGAAGAATCTCTTAGTAGAGAGCAATCGATAGTAGCATAGTTATTGAGCTTATTGTATTAACGTGTGTATACATATGAATAGTTAGGATTCTTTCGCTTTTTATTAAGAAATCTTGTACTTAAGTTTCGAAAATGAAGCATCTCTTAATAAGGAATGCATTACTCCATCAGTATGATTTATCAAATCAGTAAATTTCAAATACAAATAGAAAAAAGTATAAAATGATAGATGCATTGGGTGGGGCCAATTACCACCCTTGTATCAATATATAATGGCCCTCTCCCAGCATGATGAATGAGGCACTTGATACAAGTACCGAAATACATGAATAATTAAATATATCTGCACACGTAATACACTTTTTTTCAATTGAAAACACATCAAATATTTAATAGTATCATCCAATTAATTAATTTTGTATTGCCATAAATCATTTGTTCTACTACAGTACATTCTCTGCCTTCTGTTTTTCATCCTTTTCAACCCTTACTTGTCGTCTGCCCTTTTTTTTTTATTTATTTAACTTTCGCCCTTTATCAGGGCCACATTATGGCATGTTTTGCTATTTTGATCTTCATCATTTGTCCTTTATTGAAAGGTAATTTGAATCGGGTTTGAATACTTTAAATTGATTTACTTAATCAATTTTTAATTGTGCCCTTTTCTCCATCAAACTAATTTTTATGTCATTACTTACAAATTATAGAATGAACAAGTTAATTAAGGAAAATGACAAAAATAGTCTTTTATGTTTCTTAACTATATTCCTGAGCAGTTTTGCTCCTTTAAGTTTGCTAAAGTTGATTATATTTGATTTCGGTCAAATATTTAATATCTTGATATTTGCGCCTAATCAAATGGTGTCATATATGCATACTCCAATTTTGTAAGTTCATTTAGTTACATCAAGAATTAAGAACGGAAATCCTTTTTTCTATGTGAATGAATTGAATAACTTGTATATCGTATTAAATTCGCCTGAAATCACTAGTCACTCCAATCTCATTCATGATAGTTAAGTACAACAACTTTCTAGCAAACGGACACGGTTAAAAACTCGATCAAGACAATAAATAAATATAAATTGTTCAACTTTTTAAAATTCTAAATTATGCACTAAAAAAGAAAACCTTTGATAATAATTGATAATGATCATGAATTATGATGAATGGAACAATTCATGGTGGTGGTAGAGGTAAATAATTTGAATGATACTTTTATGCTCACTTCTTATTTACTCCATTATTGGAATTGAGGGCCAAAACAGAAGCAATTGAGCATGGGTGAAAACTAATTTGCAGGAATCGTGACTATGGTCTATGTAGAAATGTGATTTAAATGCTACCAGAAAGCATTAAGTTCAAAGTGCAGAATAAAAATGAGACCACATGGTCCCTTCTAAAATTTATTCTTGTCAGCTTTTATGTGTAAAGAACTCAAAGGCAATGAATAAAATAGGGACAGCACCTAAAAAGAAATTATGAGGGCTTCATCCACTAATTTTCCAGCTAAGTTAGGATTAAATAACAATTAATTAGTTTCATTTTCATTTGAAATGTGGATCTTAAGATGGCAGGTCATAGCTTTACTTGAAGCAAGTTTAGCATTTGATACTTATATTGATAGAGTACCAGATACATCATGATAAATATTCGAGGCACACGCGAATTAGCTCAAACACCATCATTATGAAAATTAAAAAGTTCAGGAAGCAAGTGATTATATGTATCCGGACCATGTTAAAGTAAAGGTGAGATGAGCTTGTGATTCAGTGCAAATATATGCATTGCACGAGATATCTATATGTTGCTATCGCAATGAAAATTTAACCCCAGGTGTTGGTGCTATAGGGTTTTTTTTTCTTTTTGCAATTTTAACAGTTTTAGCTAGCGGAGTAAAACAAATTTCACTTTGTCCATCCGTGTAATGGTTTATAGTCGTTTCGAGCGTGTACTAGTGTATATTATATTACGATATGCTAACTAAAATTTATAAGAAAAACCAAAAGAGAGATCAAAATTATTTTTTATTTTGAGTTTTGTTGGCTAGTGTATTCTACCGTAAAAGTTAATTACTCCATTTATATTCACGATACACTTTACCGTATATTCATTTTTTTTTTTTTAACAATAACTTTACCGTTAATTCATCAAGTCACAAGTTCCTAGGATAGCTTTTTCACTTCATTCAATGCCCCTTGGACTCTGATTACCATGTGCTCATCTGCATTTATTTATTTATTCCAAATTTGGTTTCATCACTTTTCAATTAACTTCCCCTTTCCTTCTTGTACTTTTTGGGCCCAAGTCCAGACCAAATAGCACTTAATTTGATTTCTTAACAATCAATTTGTCCAAGAAGGACTTGATTTTGTTTCTTAGAAGGGAGATTGACGTATATATACGTATGAATAGGGTATATTTACGAAATATGACAATACTTTTCAGTTTACAAAACATAACGATAAATTTTTTACAAAACATATACGAAAATTTTTGCTCAAAATTGTGTATGGAAACTATATGAAATGCGTATATCTCGCTCAAAACTTAAAAATTTTGCCTCAAAATTTTGTGTATAAAAACTGTATCAAATATGTATATCATGTTCAAGGCTTAGAATTCTCACATTTTTCGTATATGGAAACAGTATAAAAAGGATATGAAATTTGTATATAACTATGTACATTTGTATAAGTTCATGTTAGCTTTTTTAAAATTGAAAACAACTACAGTAACATTGTAATATAGTTTTCGTACAAATTTGATACAGCAACAATAACAACACCAACATAGGAAACTCAATATACAATTTTCATACAAACTCGGTATACAATTACCATACAACTTAAATACAAATTTGAATCTCGCTTCAAAATTTGAAAAAAAATCACGCTTCAAATCTCGCGTAGGGCTTAAAATTTCGTACAAATTTCCCTTGTTTTGCCGCTTCGCACCAATTGGAGAACTAGAGATTAATACATTAGCCAGTTCAAACCACGCTCCAGCAGCATCTTTGAAGAACACAGAATTTTGAAAAAACGCAGATCTGAAAAAAACACCAATCCCTCCATTTTTATTAAAGACTTTTGATTTGGTTGATGATCTTTAATTGTATAATAGAAACAGAGAACGGAAAAAAAGGGAAGGGAAGGGTGTTGGCTGTGGAGTTTGGGAGGAAATATAGAACAGGGAGAAGGGGGAGGGAAAGGGAAGGGTGGGGTGTGGAGTTTCAAAGGAAATATAGAATAGGGAGAAGGTGAAGGGGAAGGGAAGGGTGGGACGGATCTGAACAACATAAAACAGAGGATAGGAAAAAGAGGGGAGGGTGGACTTTAAATTTTTTCAGGTCTAATATATTTTGTAATTAAATTGTTATATATTGTAAATAAGGAAAAATATCCTTATATTTTGTAATATGTAATCTTAAATAGTATTATTAGGTCATATCAATTAGCCCAAAGCTTTCTTGGCTTGGGCTGGGTTCACTTGAAGAATTTGATAGAATTTTTCATGATTTGTCACTAAACCGTGTCTCTCAGATGCTATTTATAAATCACGTTGGAAGTGTTTTCGTAAGTGTGACTTATAAATCGCTTTACTGAAGTATGACATCACTTCTGTCAAATGCAACCTACAAATCGCTTCTCCCGGATGTGAATTATAAATCTCCTTTCAAAAAAATGATTTATAATTTTATAAATGCAACTTATCTAATTCTAGTGTTCTTATATAGTGGAAATTCCATACAATATGAAGTTTTATGCTTAAAGGAAGAAATGTTCTCAGTGAAACCCCCCCCTCCCACCCGCAACATACACACAAGCAGCTTCCTCTTTTCTGGTCGTGCTTTTTGGGCCCAAGTTCAAGACCAAGAAGGGGTTTTTAAGGTGGCCTTTAAATTTTGTCCGTTAGCACTTTTAGCGCGGCATAAATTAAATCTCGATCTGCATAGTTAGCATTTAGGTTCGATATATTATTCATAACATTTCGCAATCTATGCCAGACAAGGCAAAACTTTGAACATTCAACATAGTCTGAAAAAAAGCATAAGTTTAGATTTCGCTCGGCATAGTTAGTGCGTAGCTTCGGCATATGTATCATCACATCCACACAAGTTATGCCGGAAAAGGCAAAACTTTCAACAGTCAACATAATCTGAAAAATACTACACAACTTATGTCGCATAACTTAATTCCTACAGAACTTGTGCCAAGCGAGGCAAAAGTTCAGTTTCTGAAGATAAAAATGTTACAAAACTTACACCGAGCGAAGCATATCTGGACATTTCATTAAATAAGCAGCAGGGACAAAAACTAAAGACCACAAATATGAGGGGAAAAAAAATTAAAGACCAGTGTGCTTGAAGGCCAATCCTTGCAAAAATATAGCTTCTATATCACCTATTCAAAGGACATTTTTTTGCGCGGATTGTCCTTCTTTTGTGGTGGTATTTAATTTTTACCCCTCAAATTGGTGGTTTTTAATATTTGCCCTTCACTTAACACTCAGAGGTCTTGGGTTCGAACCCAGGCTCAGTAAAAGAAAAACAAAAAATCCGCAAGGCATAAGTTGGGATTCGCAGGGCAGAAGTTGGACCCCAACTTATGTCTTGAGGCCTAACTTTTGCCCAAAGTTAGGCCTTAAGGCAGAGGTTTGCAAAATTCCAGCAAAATTTTTATTTTTTTATTTTTTGCCTTAAGACAGAGTTTGAAATCCAACTTATGCCTATTTTTTAAAATTTTTAAATGAGCGGGAGTTTGAATCTGGAACCAAGGAGCTTTTAGCGAAGGCCAAAAATTAAACACCACTGATTTGAGGGACAAAAATTAAAGACCACCCCCAGTGAAAGACAATCCTGCAAATTGCCCATCAAAGGAGGCCTCGTTTGGTTCCAATTAGCCCAAGACTTGCTTGGTTTGGACCGGGGGCTGATTTGTCACTTAATATGAAGAGCGTTTGTTCTCTAATTTTGAACTCATTATATGTAATTGCAATTTGTTCTTTGTTCAGAAAGCATGCACAATGTGAAAACAAGCATAATTAATGTGCTCAGTTGAATAAACTCATGTTTCTACCTTAAAAAAATAATCTAGCACATCTCTAAACTGAAAAAGGAAAAAGAAAAACAAAAAGAAGGTATTATCGGAAGGTAAAAATTTACACGCACAAGATGTTTACATCCAGAGGCGGACCCAGGATTTTGAGTTCGGGGGTGCTGGATCCAGGAATTTTGAGTTCGGGGGTGCTCTATTAACTATTTATATTTGTTTCCTTTATATTTTCTATACAGTTATACACTCCGTAACTGAATTTAATGGGTGCCGGAGCACCCAAAAATTCTACATAGGTCCGCCCCTGTTTACATCAACTCAATAAATACATGACATATGCTTGTATATAGACTTCTGTTACTTAATCATGATGAATTAATTCATATATTCACTTAGTTAAATTACTTAACCATCGTATATTGAATTGATTTGATGTAAATACTTGGTGCAGATAAATTTTTAGACAACAAGAGATATATAAACTCCCCACTTCATCAAAGTAGGAAAATCTTATGTGTTTTTTTTTTCTCTTTCTGATGAAGGAAGGTATACAAAATGAGAAGAATTAATTTATACATTATTACACAGTGAAGAAAGTTAAAGAAAAATTCCCAGTGTCAAATTGTACCTTGCATATTGTCAATGACCAAAGAGCAAAGTTTACTCATTTTAGGACAACCATTTAAGTCATATTTGCATTATGCAAAAATTTGCAAGTCTACTTATTTCGGAACAACTTCAGAAAACGATGTTTGAAATTTCTTCTAGTTGAATTTTAACCAAATATGGCTGAATTCAACTATTTTCGCCGAACTTCAGACGTATATAACTTGTACACTGTATGTTTGAAGTTATTTTGAAGTGAATAAACATGTATTTAGAAGAAAAAGAAAAAAAGTGGATATAAATTAAATACTAGTACCTATCCAAATTGGACGCCCGTGAAAAATTTACATTGTCAATAGTGCTATGAGTGCGTCATGTTATTACAGGTATCTATTAAATGCCAATCTTAAATATCACATAAACAATAACATGGGATCTTATACTATGTAGTAATTTTAAGTAAAAAAGCGTCACTATCATCATGGGACCTTAATTATGTCAATTTAAACTGAACTTAACCGTCACTCTTACTCAAATTAAACATCATTACTTACTAATTCACATTATTAGAGGCCCAGTTAATATTCTACTCTATACTTTTTCTTGTTGCAAATTCTCATTTTCCTTGAGGTTATTTTTACCAGTTAGAAAGCAGGTTGTTGCCAAGTTTGATTAGTTACTGTTCATGAAGTAAAGTGAATCTCCCTTCACATTAATTGTGTTTGGATACTTATATTGTTTTGATAATTAAAATTTCACCTAGTTTTCATCAATAATTCTCAAAATTAATCATACATATAATGCTTGCTAGAGTTTTATCCATCATCGCACTACTTTACTTTCTCGTCTTCTACTTTACTCAACTTATACTAGCATAAATCAAGTTCAAAGGATGAATGACAAAGAATTAATTATTTGTTCGACATCAAAATCAATAACTAACTTGGAAAATTAAAAATCCATATCAATAAAAATATAGTACTAGTAAACTTGAATTTCATACTAGAACTAGGCCATCTTGTTTTAGGTAAAAGGAAATAAACCTATAGTCTTGTGCAGCTTTTGTATACCAAAACATAAACAAAAGAAAAGAAACAAACAAGTCTGTTAAAGAAATAAAATAAATTAGGACCAATATTATATTAAAATAAAATTGAGAAAGATGTTTAGTAGTCAAGGAAAGGTCACAGTCCCATGATTTGAAAGTTGAGACTGCTCATTGGATTGCACTTTTTTTCTTCCTCTCTTTTGATGTCGATATTCCAAGGGTTTTCTATAAAAATTTACTCTTACTTACCTCCCGTTTGATTATAAATATTGGGAGCATATTTTGAAGATTTATTTTCAAATGTTTGTTTGATCATAAAATTTTGATAGATTTTAAAAACAAATATTTCAAATTCCCAAATTTTGATTCAAATCTGTTTTTGGGTCAAGATCTATATTTTGGCCTTTTCAAAACTTTTAAAAATTACCCCAAACTTTTGCATTTTATATAAAAAATAAAACCCATCTATTTATGATCAAACTAATTCTATCTACCATATTCCTTCATTAAAGCCGTATCTAGCATGTTTCTACGATTAAAACTGTCTCTTTTATAAAATGAAGATTGTTTGTACAATGTGAGAATATTATATTAAAGAATAGTTAGTTACTACCGTTGTTCTTTTTCCTGCACGGATGGATCTTTGTATTGTAATTTGAATTGTAGTAGCTAGTAAGTGTGTTATTAGCAATCGTTATTAAAATATCATGTTCTGCGTGATTTGGAATTAGCAAGTATGTATGTATGTTTTGTATGGTTGGGTATTCTTGATAGTTTTTAGAACTTATCGATATAAATAATGTTTCATGTTTACCAAAACAAAAAGTGAAATATGGTTTGAAAAACTATGGCCAAACACATTTTCAAAACTTGAAAAACTTCACCTAAATCAAATTTTTCAATTTATTTTTTGGAAATCTATGGCCAAACACTAGCTTAGTATTTGGATCAAACTAATAAATATATAATACAGGTTATCTATTATTAGTTATCACGATAATATGATTTAATATTATTCGATGCGGGTAAATTTTCACCTTGGCCGTCCATATATACCATTTAATTACTCATAGTCTAGAGCTTTTTTTTTTTTTCGGAAGGGGTGGGTAGTTAGGTAGAAGAACACAAGAGACATCCCACATGATAGAATGACCCACATATCTGACTAATGTCTCTGCTAATATCGTTATCATACATATTATATTATTAGAGAATTGTAGAAATAAAGGTGTATTCTGATTTGAGATGAGTCTGAAAGAGTAGTCACTTCACAAATCTCCCCTGCTCTTTGGCTCTTCTCCTTCAATTGATCCTATCATGTGGGCTCTTAATGTATACTACTATATAAAAATAATTGTCCTACAATTTCCAATCTAAGTACAAATTAAGAATGTGTTTGGTACGATAGGAATAAATCATTTTATATTTCTCAAATATGTATAAAGTGATGAGATGGATCCAAAAGTTTTAGGCGTAAAGAATGGATCTTGGACCTAACTCAACCTTAAAAGTTAGCTCATAAGAGGAGGATGTCCAAATTCATATAAGGAGACCACCCATCTCTTTAACCAATGATATGAGACCTTTTCACTTTCACATCTCTTTAACCAATGATATGAGACCTTTTCACTTTCACTCTTCAACAATAGATACGAGTCTTGGAAATGAAAATATTCGTTGTATGTACGGAGCATTTTCCACTCTAATGTGTCTTATACGGCGCGAATATGATTAGTCGACACTTCGAAGCGCATACCCGGCATTAGGTAGGAAATAAAGAAAAGTGACGAGACATTATTATCCTAAATGAAAGCAGAGAAGATGACAAGAATAGAAATCGAATCATAATTAGGTTATATCCATATGTCATTATGGAAATTTAAGTCGCATGCATGTTCTTGATGCTGTAGCTTAATTATAATGAACGAAAGAGAAGCACGCAACGACATGTTACATCAACAAGTCTTGATTACAAACATGAAAAGAACAGCCAGCTCTGCCAGAAAAGAAACTCCAAATCAAGGGTCAAAAGAAGAAGAAAAAAAAAAGGAAAAAAACCACAAATCCACATCAAAAGAGATAATGTTTTCTCATTGTTGCCAATACGAAGGACTCAAACTATAGGACCATTTTTCCATCTTGTGAGAGCGTGAAAGAGAAACCAAACACTATTATAAGTTAGGAGGGGCGGAGTTATAATATTAGGTATGGATCTGAATGAATTTATTAATTTTTGCGGATTTTGAGAAATTCGTTAAAAATGTATTATTATTTAACTGTGAATCTAATAACTAAAATGAGTTGTGGGTTTGATGAAAAAGTTCAAAACACATACAACTTCAAATTTTAATTTCATCTCTGTTTAGGGACAAAACTACAATTTTAATTTCATCTCTGTTCGGCAGAACCAGTAGCTTTGGCTCAAATATAGTATTTATGTTAAGAAAATTCTTTTGATATGTATTATAAATAATTTATCCAGAACCTAATAAGCTGTCCTTTCCACGATCCAAAACCTATAAACTCGAAATTCTATCACCACCTCTGCTTGTATATGTTAACTTTGGATTTAACTTACACACCGGGATACTCTATATATTTTTTCCACTATTCTGTATTTTAATCTATTGTAATCGGTACATGGTTTCCAAGTTACTTATTCCATTTTTATGAATGATTTTCTGTTATTATCTTTTTAGTGATATGATAATGTCAAAATTCTCTGTTATTACATGTAATTAAATCCCAGAGGAAAGAATATTCCTTTCAATTTTTCAAACTCAAAATCAAAGCAATTCTCCTGATATACACAAAACACACACACTAACAGTGGCAGCTTTAATTTGTTTAGGAAACAAAACGTGGTTTTACAGTAAAGCTCTGTGTAATCTCTGCACAAACAAACAATCTTTGTATTATGAAAAAAAAATTGCTCATTTGTGGGGTGGGGGGGCAAAGATAGTGTTGTTACAGTATATGCATAGCTGTAATTTGGCATTTTTATTGAGTCAAAAAGAATAAAATTGGATGCCTGACATTACTGTAATTCCATAATGGACATGTAACATGCAATGGAAACAACTAATAAGGGCAGTGAATAATTAGCTTTTGTGCTAATACTACTTATTGTGTGTGAATCATCATGTTTTGTCTTAACTCTTAAGGTCTAATAACAATTAATATATTATATATGCACTTTACAAACAAGTTTTCAGAAGTGCATGTGATGGTCTTTACTAAAGTGTAATGAAAATCATTTCTTTTTTACCTTATAAGAAACACAGAATATAGATTTTGTTTTTTAAAAGGAATAGAAAAACTTAGATCTCTGTAGAACATTGGATTTTATGAGTTGTTGCTTCAACTATGTCTGTAAATATGAGAGCATCAAGTACTAATTAGTACTCTTGTACCGTATTTTGAAACTTATTTTATGCAAAATCAGCAATTTTAGCTCTATAAGGCCGCGCATCTTTTGGTTGTTTAGTTTAATGTGGGAGAAAATTAAAAAATAAATGAGAAATGATTTAACTTATATATGATGATAGTGAATTCTCTTTACACTATTAGTGTATTGTAATTTGTTATGTAAAGATAAAATGCTTACCCTCATGCTAAATGTTATAATTGATAATAAGTATACATGTACTTTATTCCTTAACCAAGCTCATCAAACAAGCACAATAATTGACCATAGTACTCCGATCAGATATTCGCGAACACGTCATTTGGGCCTCTTCATAGGCAGAATGTTGGTGTTAACCAACAATACCCCCACCTTCCAAATACATGCTACACATCGCATGTTGTTCGTACAAATTGAACCCCCATGAAATTGGCTGTGATATTAATTACTAGGATTAAATGCTTAATTACCTTCAGGTTAAAAGCTATAACTATTAGTAAGAGAGTAATTTTATTTCTTAACCATACCTATCAAAAAGGCATCATTTTCGATCATGACTCAGACCGGCTGACATCACCGACTCATTATCTGGGTCTCACCATAGGGAGAATGTTGACGCACTATATAACAATTACAATATGTTATAATTATGCATTTCTCTAGTTACCATATTAGAGTACTTGTTATGATTAATTGTGTGTTGTCGTAACGTAATTTAACCCGATGGTGTGAAATAATTAACTATTCAGTACTAAATTCCTTTTTGATAAAAGTTCTTTTAACATAATATTCTCTCAAGTACTCTAGTAAACTGGAGTTGTCACTTTGTTCATCTGCAAGCAAAAACAAAATATTCTATAATTTCACAAGTAGAGTCTAGGGAGGGTAAGATGTACGCAGATTTTCACTTACATGCAGTCCAATTAATATGTAGTGTTCAACCATAAAGGGAAGATTTCTTTCACCTTCTAAAATGAGTTTACTTCAAGGGACCTCCAAATTATATCGTGTGAAATCAAAGAATTTTAACGTTTAACTATGAGGAAAAGATTTCTTTCACTTGCTAAAATAATTGAAGTTGAAATGAAGGTCTTTACAAACATATTTTGCTTAGTTAAGATTAAAATAGTACATATCTATATCATTGGCCGGAAGAAAATGAAATAAACTTGCTAAAATTATATAAGTTAATTACCTTCACACATATATTTTATTGCTAAGGCGTAAGCTCAATGAAACTGAGAAAGCTACTGTGAAATTTGTTCTTTTATTTTTTTTCTCTTATTTTGAGCCAAATAAGGCTAGTGGGTTGCGGTATCACATGTCTAATTAAGCGTGATTAAAAGAAACCTTTAACTTTTTCACTTTTAGATGCAAGTTGATATTAAATGTCTCATTAATAACGTGATAATTAATTAAATTTTCACCCATTTATGTACTTATAAAATAAAATAAAAACAAAGACAATTTCTGACATGCCTTGTAATCCTATACCCTTAGACTTTGTGGCAGGCAACTCCTGATACCTTAAGTATAAAAATAATCCAAAATTTTGGAACTAAACGCGTACAAATCTGGTTTGGTCATTGTGGAAGTATCCTATTTAATTACAAGAGCGGCTGGATTATTAATAACTAATATTTTAGTTAAGGGTTAGTGGGATTGCTTTGGCATCATTAAGACTTAAAGCTTAAAATGGAATCAACAGAGGTGGGGAGTTAGCTGGCTTAACTCCTAATCTTCTTCTTAATCAAAAAAACCTGCGTGCCTAAAAAACATTTACATATAAACTAGTACATTATGTGCCTTTTTATTTTTATTTTAATGACATTATTATTACTTCAGGAGTCAAACAATTTTCATTCAGCATATTTTTCAAAACACTTCATGCATATTACTATCTTTAAAGTATCGTGATTAATATTTTATTTTGTATAATTTATGTATATGTAAAGTTATTAAAATATATTGATGAATCTTCTGTACGAAATTTTTTATAAAAATATTAGGTACTATGAACCTCATATGTCAAATCCAGTCATTTTTTAAGAATAAAGGAGATAATATTACCTACCTCAACTTATTAATAGTTCAATATATAATTAATAGTACTAATTAAAGATATTCTGTCAAAAAGATACGATTGACTCACTTGGACTAAGAAAGAATATACACACGCAAAACAAATATATCGTGATCATCATCATCATATTATTTATGACTCTATGAGTCTGTCCACTTATTAAGTGCTGACTGAAAGCCACATCATTTGTTAGTTGTAAATTATGTCCATATATATTGCTAAATTTCACGGAGGTTGTTACAAAATTGTGAAGTAAAGAAATTTGTTACTGCTAATTGTTTATTATAAGAAAAATAACTATTACAGTACTATTTATTATAAGTTCCTAGGAAATTATTATTTAATTAGCCACTGAAAGTAACAAATATTTTCTTTTACAAAGAAATGATGTTGAGACGAAAACTTTAACAGAAAGTGGTTCCTCCTATGTTTGTTTTTGGAAAAAGCCTAGCTAGTCGTATGGTAATACAAAAATGCACACTTTTTCCATCCAACAATCGCCTCTAATTTTTATATATCTACAAGAAATTGGAAGTATTAATTAATTACATCTAATGATGCAGCAAAAACAATTTCGACGTATCAAAACTCGTTCTTTTTGGAGGAAGATTATTTTTTAAAGGTGCTGAGAGAAGCAAGAAAATGGAGTAACAGCACAAATTTAGCATAATCTTGGGAAGACAGAAAGAAGCTTTTCGAGTGTTAGAAATTTTTTAGAAAAATTCTTTGTTAAAAAGATTCTCTAACGTTTTCAAAGTATTTTTTGAACAAGTTTAACTTACATACGTCGTTAGTGTAAATAAATGAGATTAGCTCGTAATTTTAGAAATAAAACAAGGTTACCTACTAAAAGCGAAATAAAAATAACCTGATTCTGAAAGAGTTTCTTACACTAACTCTATGTATACTTCATAGTAAGATGAACCAAGAAACACATATTTCAAAAAACTTTTCTTGAGAAAGTGTTTAATTAGCATAAGCAAACGACAGAATATATCACATGCGGACAAAGGAAGAAACAAAGGAAGGGAGCAGAGTTGAGTGGGGGGGTTCTGGAGATTACTGAAGTGAAAATGTGATGAGTCTGAGCATGAAAGAAAGGGTGTTCCCTTCCAACTGGTCGGAGGTGGGTGGTGGGGGGCCATCTCTCTAGATTGGACAAAATATATATAACCATATGTATATTGTTTGTATATTTTGTATATTTCATTCTCGAATTATAATTCCATTCTTTCGTGGGGCACCATGTCTTGGCCTTGTTAGACATCGTTTAAGGGTGAAGGTAATTTCCTTTACTTTTTCTATTTTTATTTCTTTTTGCTATATATTTTTTTTTGGGGGGGGGGGGGGGCAAACGAGGGGTTGGGGGAAAGAAGTGAGTTGGCCGGTTGAAGTCAAATATTACGGATAGTTTCTATAAAAGATCGGACTAATAGTATTGATTTTTCATTTTTCAGAGACTACGAGAATAATAGAACAAGACATGTCGACATTACTTATATGTGATATAGATGGAGACTCATATGTGTGCGCGCGCGTATATATTAATGCATAAAGCTTGATATCAGAGCAACTAATATATATATTAAAAATAAAGCTATTTTTTTTTTTTTTTGAGATCAATCTTTTAATATAATGAGTCTACTGATCCAATTAACCTAGAGTCGTGTCGTATAGACTCCTTAAGGAGGATAATCGTTATTTTTGGTAATCTGATAATCGTTATTTTTGGTAATCTTACAAGACAGTTCTCCATTCTTATGATTCAAAGGCGAGACGAAAATAAAAAGGCAATCTGGTGCACGAGTCATTCGGCGTTCACGATCTAGGAATGGACATCATGCCAAGGGGATATTACGTAGGCATCCTACCTTGGTATAATTATCAATGGCTGATTCCACAACTTGAATTCCGTAACCTATAAATCATCATACGTAGACAATTTTGCCGTTAATCCAAGGCAGTGAAGGGGAGAGGTCTAGAGAAAGGGATGAGTGAGTTTTGGAGCATATAACAGTATGCAGTAAACACAAGTACCCTACACACAACCTTGGCCAAGAAAACGCCACGCCTATGCACTTGATCCAAAAAAAACCCATGCTCTTTGGCTGGTTGGCCAGGACTCATCACTCACTACCCATTGCCGACATTTGCACTTCTATTTCCTTTTCCTTATGATCCCACAATCCCTCTCTTCTCTTTTTTTCTTTTTGCTCTCTTTCTATCTTGGATTCGTAGACATTTTCTTCTTTGATAGATCATATATATTCATTTCGCATTATCTCCATATATATAAAAACTAAAATTAGCTAGATCTCACTACCCATAATTGTTGGAGTAAAGTGATGGATCATGTTTCTTGATCCACCAACATCCACCAATTAATATTTGAATATTTTAAAATATTTGTATTGATGTTATCTTTAATGCAACTATAATTTGTCACTACCCCATGCTTATAGCAGGTATATCACATCCTATATGCACATGTTTTGCCCTCCATTTCATTAATGGCAGTTTAGGAACCACATGAAGGGATTGCTACATGAGAACAAAAGGCTGATCTAAGATTTAAATCTTATACTAATAGTGTTCAGTAGTAGAATTAGAATTTTCATTAAGGAGATCAAAATATAAAAAAAATAAACACACGAAAAAGTTAAGGTGATTCAATAGAAACTATACGTTCATAAAAACATATACATTGTAGTTTTTCAACTAAAGAAATTCGAATTACGGCCTTGCTCTAACCCGATAGGCAATAGTGATTAATTAAAGGGGAGGCAAATAAGAGAACATGAAAATAAGTTTCAAGATTTCTTTAACAAAGTGGACAAATAAATAGGCAAAGTGGAACCCAAATGAAGATGCAACAATGACAACACAATGGGCAATTGCACCAAATATCACCCACTAGCTACTAAGGGGTGAGCCCATTCTAATTCTTGCTCCTTCTATTCCCTATTTAAATTTGTTGTTTCTTTATCATGTTTTGGCCTGTTTTGTATTTGTGAATTCTCAAGCTAAAAAGGAGACGAATTATTTTATTTTTCCTTAATTTGTTGCTTCATTATTTTATTTTTCCTTAATTTGTTGCTTCTTCATGATGTTTTGGCCTGAAATGTTTTGTGTATTTTTCAATAAGCTACGAAGATGAATGATTGGTTTTTCTTCAATTTTGTTTTCTCCTCGTGCTTTTTAAAGGAGATGATTAAATGCTAGAAACCATTAGTCCCCACTTTATGCCTTTGGTTATTGCATAATTCCTTCATGACTTTTCCCTTTTGGTCCCATTAAATCTTTTCTACAATATTTCTATAGATTTTCTTAGTCCTTACCAACTTACTTTGAAATAGGGAGCAAGATTATAAGAGCGAAGCGAGTCTAGAATAACAACCTATATATCTTTTGACGTTTTTTCAACTTTACATTTGAATTAGGTAGAATTGTCACATTAGAAACCAAAAATAATTAATAAGGTGCAACTAGATTTCATAAGCATTATGCTCATTTTTCAATCACTCTCAGCATCGAGAGATAGCAAATACTTGTACTCAAAACACTTTGAAAATGTAAAGGTCAAGGTTCAACCAAAAGGTTGAAAAAAGAGCTACATACTGCCACTGGCTCTCAAATGAGCCATTTTCGATCTCCTTTTCCTTTTATCAGTACATTACCTAATATTAACAGTTAAAAACTTATAATTTTTTTATGGAGAATTTCATCTATCTATTTTCGCCTTAACGATTTTTCAAAAAAGAAAAGCATGTGCATTTACTTGAACACGCAACAAAAAATTAGGATCGCGCAGATGATTCATGGCTGATAAGATTTTTTCATTTAAGTAGTCATCATAGCAAATAAAAAGAAAAGTGAAAATAAATTAAATATATATAAGTAATAGTAAGAATAATAATAAAGGTTCTCTATATTTTTACTAGCATATAAATATATGATAAGGTCAAAATACTTCTAGAAAAGCCATATGTTCGAATCAACCTACTATACTATCTATTCCAATTCCTTCCTAACTACTCATATAAACCTTTTTACTTTCATTGTGTCCTATTTTTAGCTAATTTGCATTGATTTCCAGAAATTATAAGACTTTCAAAACAACTTCATTACATATGATTTTACATCTATCTCGTCCTCTTTTACCACCTTCACTCATCACCATGATCGGTGCATTTGTAGGTCGAATCAAGACACGATTAAACCATCTCAAGCGATCTCATCCCCTTTACTTGAACAGTTTTATGTTGAGCCTAACATTTCTATCTCTAAAGCTTCAGTATCTGATGATTTGAAGAAGATGAAGTCTTGTTCAGAAAAGGAATTTTGGTCAGAGAAGAAAAGGAGTTTGACTTCGTTTGCATCGAACAAGAAGACCCCCGTTCCTATACTTAAATTATTTGGGCTTCTAAATCACATTGGGCCAACGGACAGATCTGTTACTACTACTCATGACTGGCCCAAGTTGAATGACACAACCAGCCCGTATACAAAATGCAGTACAAAATATAGAAAGGATGATACCTCGTGTATATAATAATAGGACTTTCCTTTTATGTCCTTTTAATCACTGTAAAGGATATTTTCTATTAGAGTACAACAAATAATGTATAGGACAGTTGTGCATATGAGTCATAGGATATAGAAGGTTCTTTTTGTTTCCATTTGCTTGTATATATGCGTGAACAATATTGAAGCAAGATACACAGCAAATTTCCCATATCTTTTCTTCAATTTCCTATATGGTATCAGAGCAGTAAGGAATTTTCCTTTGATCCTTCTTTTCTTTCTTGAGTAATCATCTTCATCATGCCTCAAAATGATGAACAGAACTCCTCCTCACAGTAGATTGCTAATACAACTATAGACACCTCAAATCCATACTATCTTCACCCATCCGATTCACCAGGAATGCAGCTCGTCAATTCAGTGTTTGATGGCAAAATCTATGCAGGGTGGAGCAGAGCCATTGTCATAGCTTTGTCAGCCAAAAACAAGCTTGGTTTCATTGATGGTACCTCCACTGAACCAGATCCAACTTATGCACAATACAAAGCTTGGAATAGGGCTAATGACATGGTGATTTCTTGGATTCTCAACTCTCTTTCCAAGAACATAGCTGAATCAGTATTGTATTCCAAAACTGCACAAAAGATATGGAAAGAATTAGATGCAAGGTTTGGACAATGCAATGGAGCACAACTCTATCAATTGCAAAAGGAGCTAAGTGATGCAGTGCAAGGGACTAATGATATTGTTGGATATTTTACTAAAATAAAGAAGTTATAGGATGAGTTAGATGCTCTTAACACATTTGATCATTGCTCTTGCAACTACACATGTGGAGGAAAGGTAAAGACTATCAAATCACACCAGGATAGTAGACTGATACAATTTTTAATGGGACTAAATAAAACCTATTCAGGGTTAAAAAACAGCATTTTAATGCTGCATCCACTTCTTAGTGTGCGACATGCTTATTCACTGCTTATACAAGATGAGAAGCAGAGGGAAGTCCATGTCTCTGCTCACATCTCTGAAGCTGCATTCTTAGCCACAAACCAAAGGTTCAACAACTCACAAAAACCATCTAACAATCATAGGTTTTCTGGTGCTCCGATAAATTTAAACTAAATTTTGACAAGAATTTTGACAAATCTAAGACTGGATGTTTTGCACTTATTGTAAGCTGACAAACCACAATATAGAAAAATTCTATAGGCTGATACGGTACCCACCCCCCCAGATTTCAAATTCACTAAGCCAAGAAAGAACCAGTTTCTTATTCAAAATCAGTACCCTTCTCCCAACAATGAGCAGTATGCTAATCACAATATAAATGCTAATGCCTCAGGATTCAGTGCTATGGAAGGTTTCAATGCAGTTCAAGTGTTCAGTCCTGACTAGGTTAACCAGATTTGTCAACTGCTACAAGAGATGAAGGGTGGACAACAAAGTGATCAAAATTCTGATGCAAATGTTTCAACCAACTGTGCTGGTATAATCAAGCCACATTTCAATCCTGTTTCCTATTCTTTCTTATCTCAAACTGATTCTTCATCATGGATACTTGATTCAGGTGCTTCTGAGCACATGACGTATGATCTATCATTGTTAACTAACCTTACCCCTTTAACAACTACTGTTTATGTCAATCTTCCCAATTCTCATAAACTTAAGGCCACTCATAGAGGACATGTTATCATTTTTCCAAACCTTATCCTGCATAATTTTCTCTATGTCCCTGATTTCAGATTTAATCTTTTATCTGTGCATAAGTTCACTGTCAGTTTAATTGCTTCTTATTTTTCTTCTCTTCTGCTGCTATTTTCCAGGGCCCTTCAATGAAGAGGCCAGTTGTTCTTGGAGGAGTTAAAGATGGTCTGTATGTTCTCAAGTCAAGTCCCATCAAGTCTACCACCTCTCAAATTCAGCCTAAATTAGTGCCAGCAGCTAGATTAGTTTCTAAGTTTTTTTGTATTAAGCTATCCAGTGCTAAGTTTTCCAGTAGTGACACAGAGTCTGTTTCCATTTCAAATACTAGTCATGTTAAGCCCGTTTCTATTTCCAGTAATTTAGTTTGCAATGTAAGCCTGTGGCATCGAAGACTAGGGCATTTGCCCATTTCTAGTATGAAAAATCTATCCAATTTCCCTTTATCTTCCTTATCTTCTCTTCTTCCTTGTGATGTATGTGCTAAAGCTAGACAAGTCAAACTACCTTTCCCTGATAGCACTGTTACCTCAAAATCCAATTTTGAACTCATACATGTGGACACTTGGGGACCTTATAATGTTTCCACCCATGATGGACATAGATATTTTTTAACTATAGTGGATGATTTTAGTAGGAGAACTTGGACATATTTACTCAAAACCAAAAGCAATGCTTTTCCTATCCTAAAACAGTTTCTAACCATGGTTGAAAGACAATTTGACACAAAAGTTAAGATAATTAGATCAGACAATGCCAATGAGTTAGGTTCCAGTTTGTCAAATTCTGAATTTTTATCATCAAAAGGTATTTTATGCCAAACTAGTTGTGTAGCAACCCCTCAACAAAATGGTATAGTTGAAAGGAAGCATAAACATCTTTTAGAAACTTATAGAGCACTACTTTTTCAGTCCAATTTGCCTTTAATTTATTCGGGGGAATGTCTTTTAACTGCCACACATTTGATAAACATGATGCCTACCAGAGTTTTACATTTCCAATCACCCAATTAGATCTTATTTTCCAAACCTCCTCCTTATCACATTTTGAAAAATTTTGGTAGTCTTTTTATGCTAGTACACTTTCTCACTTTAGAGCCAAACTTGGTCCTAGAGCAATAAAATGTGTTTTTATTGGTTATCCCTTCAATCAAAAGGATACAAATTATTAAACCTATCTAATAACAAGGTTTTTGTTTCTAGAGATGTTAAGTTTCATGACACTATTTTTTCCTTTGTCAATTCTTCTAATGATGTACCTATTTTTCCTACTTCAACTCCTTTTGATCACTCTTTTGATGTCTTTCCCCCTAATGATCTTGTGTTTCCATCAAATGACACCCTACCACCTAATGATCTTGTATCATCCCTATATGATTCTTCAACACCATCTGCTCTTTTTTCTGATTCCACACCTGATCACTCTACCTCTACCTCTCCTCAATCACCAACTATCTTACCACCTGATGTTTTTACTTCTTCTCATGATCCTTCTAACACACAACCACCCATTCCCCTTGCCCCCCCCCCCCCTCAGCACAATCCAATCCCATAACTACCCATTGCCCCACCTCCTCCAGTTTTACCTAATAGATAGTCTAACAGACCTTCTACCACTACTAAATACCTAGAAGACTAAATCTGTAATTCTCTATTTCTTACTGATGTTTCTCAGTCTTGTTTTACAGCACCTGTTTCTCCTAACACTATCCCTTTTTCTGCTCTTTCACAAACCAACCAATCTCTACTCAACTATGTTTCTCTTATTCATGAGCCTACCTTTTTTTCCTAGGCTTTTTTATATCCTTGTTGGCAGGAAGCAATGGCAAAGGAATTTGATGCTTTGGAGGCAAACCAAACCTAGTAAATTGTTGATCTTCCCTCTGGGAAGAAAGCACTGCCTTCTAAATAGGTTTACAAAATAAAGTATAGGGCAGATGGTTCTATAGAGAGATATAAGGCCTGATTGGTCATTCGAGGTGATGTTCAAAGGGAATTATTGACTACACATAGACTTTTTCTCCAGTGGTTAAAATGACCACTGTGAGATGTCTTTTGGCTGTTGCAATTAAGAAAAATTGGTCACTGTTTCAGTTAGATGTCAACAATGCATTCCTCCATGGTGATTTACAAGAGGAGGTATATATGAAGTTTCCATCTGGTATGATTGCTTCTAATCCTAAACAGGTTTGTATGTTAAAAAGGTCATTATATGGTCTCAAACAGGCTTCGAGAAAATGGTATGAGAGATTAACTGGTGCTCTCACTTCCAAGGGTTATTCTCACTCATTTAATGACTATTCTTTATTTTAAAAGAAAACCAGTTCTGGTGTCTGTATACTTGGGATTTATGTCAATGATATTCTGCTAACAAGGGATGATCTCACCGAAATTGATTCTCTCAAGTGTTTTCTCAATTAAGAATTTCGCATCAAAGATCTTGGTCTTGCTAATTTCTTTTTAGGCATGGAATTACTAAGGGAATCACAAGGGTTGATCATTACATAGAGGAAATTTACCTTAGAACTGCTTTCAGAGTTCAACTGCCTTCATAAGAAACTAGCTCCTTCTCAACTTGAACCATCCACCAAACTCTACACTGAATCTGGAGATTTGTTGCCTAATCCAACTGATTATCGACGTTTGGTGGGAAAATTGAATTTTCTTTCGCATACTCGACCTGATTTGAGTTTTGCAGTTCAACACTTGAGTCAGTATATGCAGAAACCTAAGGTACCACACTATCAAGCTGGAATCCATTGTCTACGCTACCTGACTGGAAGTCCAAATCTTGGTCTTTATTTTCGTTCCAATTCTTCCTTTCAACTAGCCGCCTTTTGTGATTCTGACTGGGGTGCGTGTCCGAATTCCCGTCGTTCTGTCAGTGGGTTTTTCATTAGTCTTGGTGGATCACCCATTTCATAGAAATCAAAGAAATAATCTTTGATTTCCCTCTCCTCTGTCGAAGCTGAGTGTGTCAGGTAATTGCTTAACTCACTTGGATGGTTCGTCTTCTTTCCGATCTCACTGTTTCACCTTCTCTTCCGATTCCCCTACTCTCTGACAGTCAAGTTGCGATGCATATTGCGAAAAACCGCGTCTTCCAGGAACGACCCAAACAGGTAGAACTTGATTGTCATTTTGTCCGCCAACAATTTTTGGTTGGTTTGATCTCTCTACATTTCGTCCCTACCAGTTCTCAATTAGCCGATGTTTTCACTAAACCCCTATCTGGTGCCTCACATAATTCACAATTTGGCAAGTTGGGGGTTCTTCCACTGCCCTTCAACTTGAGGGGGTTGTTGAGCCTAACATTTCTATCCCTAAAGCTTCAGTATCTGATGATTTGAAAAAGATGAAGTCTTGTTCAGAAAAGGAATTTTGGTCAGAGAAGAAAAGGAGTTTGACTTCGTTTGTATCGAACAAGAAGACACCCGTTCCTATACTTAAATTATTTGGGCTTCTAAATCACATTGAGCCAACGGACAAATATGTTATTACTACTCATGACTGGCCCAAGTTGAATGACACAACCAACCCGTATACAAAATGCAGTACAAAATATAGAAAGGATGATACCTAGTGTATATAATAATAGGACTTTCCTTTTATGTCCTTTTAATCATTGTAAAGAATATTTTCTGTTAGAGTACAACAAATAATGTATAGGACAGCTGTGCATATGAGTCATAGGATATAGAAGATTCTTTTCGTTTCCATTTGCTTGTATATATACGTGAACAATATTGAAGCAAGATACACAGAAAATTTCCCATCTCTTTTCTTCAATTTCCTACATTTAATCAATGGACATTGTACGAATAATGGTGTCGCTTGATCATAATTTTATAATAAATAGATATACATAAGATTAGTTCCTCGAAACTTCGTTACAGAACAACCAATACCTTTTTTTCCTTCTGTTTTGTGGGCTGTGACTCATCTCTTGAAATTGCTATAAATATAAATACTCAACTTGTTCAAGGAAAAATTACTTTTATGTTATCTGTTGGTGTTGCATAAATTGAAATACAAAATGAATTGTTTTAAACTGCATATCCGAGTTTTCTCCTTGAATTATATATATAATCATATACAATATGTCATAATTGTTTCTCTGGCCCACCAATTTTTCACTCATATCATTAGATTTGTGCATACTTTATTTAATAGAAAACCAGAGATTTATTAAATTCGTCACAAATTAAAAGAAGGAATTGATGTAAAGGAAAATGCACAAAGGAAGCTTCATCCCCTTAATTTTGTGTGACATGGACCGTATATTAATTAGTTTTGTTTGTGCTTTACTTTTTCATAGTAGTTCCTAAGATACTTGTGATACCCTCGTTTTTTGTTGGATTTTTGTCCAAATATGCAATGGTCGACCATCAACTTAAAGTGAAAATTTGCATGAGATATCCAAAAATGTCTAATTTTACACATAAAATGAGAAATTTGTTCTTCAAGGCAGTACTGCTTCGTTTATCTCAAAACTTTTATCTTTCAAAAGTCAAATTGGATAATAATTAAACACAAATCGGATTTATGTAGTTTTAGACAACTCCAAGCGCTACATTACACTAATACGTTCATAGTTATCGCTTCTTCTAAAATCTATCCAAAACTATCCAAATGGTGAAAAAGAATCCAGAAATTTGATTGTTGGACGTAAAAATGGCTAAAATCTTACCTGCTTCGAATATTTATATAAAATTAATATATGCATAACATGTATTTGCATATTATTTGTAATTAATATGTATATTACATCCTCTATTCCAATTTATGTGGTACACATTTTTTTTTTAGTATGTACCAAAAAATACTGTCATTTTTATATATTTAGACACAATTTAACTTTATTAGATAATTTATAACTACACAAATATTTAACATTTATTTTGATCCATAAATTCAAAAAGTCTTTTTTTTTTTAACTTCATGTCGCGTTAAATGATGTCACATAAATTGAGGCGGATGGAAATTTTATTTATCATTTCACTGAATCATTTAATCATGATAAATTAGTATATTTTAGACGTAAATATGGTGTGAGAATAAATTTTCACAGTAGACAGAGGACAAACAAAACGTGTTCATCAGTGAGCGGCCCAAAATAGGACATTAGGGCCAAAATAGGACATTAGCTCACGTCTCTACCTCACACCTCATTCCGTAATTTCATCCAATCTCATGACTTTTCTGTCTTTTCACCTCCCTACTTTCCAACTATATAACCCACCTCCCCGTTTTCCGTTTCTCCTCCGCTTTCTCAAATCTCTAACTTCTTCTTCTTCTTCTTCCCAATTTACACACATACATAAAAAATTTTAGTGTTGCCTTTTTGTTGTTCTTCTTCTTCTTGCCTATTTTCTTTAGTCGAAATCGACAATTCTTTAGCATTTTGAGAAATCATCATGGGTTTCCCAGTAGGTTACACGGATTTATTCCTACCCAAGCTCCTAGTCCACGTACTAACACTCCTGGGTTTCATCAGAAAATTCATTTCCACACTTTTCACCATCTTGGGTCTCGGTGATTTCCTCGAACCCGAAATGTCATTCCCGACCCGACCCGAATCACATTCGGATCTCCATTCAGTATCCGCAACGCTGATCCGTGAGCTATTACCCGTAGTGAAGTTTTCGGACCTTGTTGACCCGCCCGAAAGCTGTGCGGTTTGTTTGTATGAATTTGACGGTGAAGATGAGATCCGACGGTTGATGAATTGTAGGCATATATTTCATAAGAACTGTTTGGACCGTTGGATGGATCATGATCAGAAGACGTGTCCACTTTGTAGGACACCTTTTATACCTGATGATATGCAAGAGAGTTTTAATGAAAGGTTATGGTTGGCTTCTGGTGTTTCTGATTTTTACGGCGAATATTCTCCAATCGCCACTGGATTGTAACATTAAAGGTGAAAGTTCAAATAGTCAATCAAAAATTACCCAGTAATGTGAAATGTATATATAGTAGTACAAGATAAAAGAGGGAAAAAAGAATGAGGGACCAAAAGTGGAAAAAATAGGTCCCAAAAGTTATTGTACAGTCATTTAATCTCTACAATTTTGAGAATATGGAATGAAGATGAATAGTTTTAATTTTCATTTTTTCGTATGTTTTTGGAGTTACTTTCATCTTTTTGCCTATAAATTTTTCTAATTTTAGTAGTGCAATGTAATGAAATTAATACAGGGGCAGTTTAATAAGATCGGTGTTTAAAATCAAATCTAAAAGTTACTGATTGCGTAATCTACAATTTTGAGAATATGGAATGAGGATAAATTGTTCTTAATTTTTATTTTTCGTATATTTGTGGAGTTACTTTCATCTTTTTGCCTGTAATTTATTTATTTAATTAATTTTAGTAGTATCATTATGTAGTGAAAATTAATGCTCTTGTCATCACTTGTCATAATTGCCAGCTCAAACACTGCCCCGATTGAAATTTCTTCCAAGTCCAGTCAATTTGGCTGATATTGTACGTTCGGGTCTGACAATTTTGGTCAATAGTATTAAATTTTGGATAAAAAGGACCCATCCATTCGCTTTAGTTTATGAAATTTTGGATAAACGCAACTATAGCAGCTTATATATTAAGCGCGTCTTGAATATTCTTCTACTTTTCTAGATTTGCCCAAGTGCTGAATTTAGATTAAAGTCATAATTTGTATTTGGTGGACTCATGCTTTAAGTTTTATAGATTCAATATTAAAGGTTTTTAGTCTTAAATTTATTATATTTTAAAGTTATGATTTTTTTTGTAAATTTTGCATATAATGAGAAGATTCAAACTCATCACTTACGATTTGTCTCTGAAATTTAAACTAATGATATTCTTAATCACTTAAACATAAAAATTTAAAACAAAATAAGACTTTGTTCGGATTATAAGAGCTTTTTTCTTAAAAGATTTTTTCCTAAGTTCAAGATAAGAGATAAATATAAGGCATAAGGGGCTTGTAGTGTGGGATACTGTTGGTGTTCAGTGTTTAGTAACTTGCCGGTTAAATCGGATCTTGTCTTCCACTTCGATAGTGTACGATTTCTAAAAATCTTTTATGATTAATTATTTGGATTCTCTCCACTTACTCATTTAAGGAGAAATGCTCTCTGCTGAAAAATATTTTATTCTCAAAGCTTGAAGTCCAGAACTATAACTAATTTTCATTTATAAGAATATGTTCATTAGACGTTCCTATAAATAATTATTGGCAATTTAAAGTTGATGAATGGAGCTGGAAATTCAATTGCCATGTTATGGGCTAGTGCTAGTCAGGGACGAAACTTAAACTTTTTAGCTACAGATTAAACAGAATTCTATAATTTTGATCAAAATTATGTATTTCATATTAAAAAATCTACTTGGTATATATAAATAGGTTATCCATAATCCATATAATTTTAAACGACAATCATCCTTCTGCAAAGTTAAAAAATCAACGTATTACCAATTTATTAAATAAACCAGAAAATGAGTATTCATTTTGATATTTCATTATTAAATGCAGAATCTTAATCTCACAAAAACAATTATCTTCTTAATAAATTTTACTATTCCTTTTCCGAGTTTCTACTAATCAATGAACCAGTGAAAAAGGGTAAAATAAAGAAGTATAATTAAAGGATGTTCATATGAGTTAGAGCTATCAACTTCTTTAGGCCTTTTCAGTTTGATGGAACTTGGGTTTGGTGTCAGCACGGAATAATAGAACCTAAGGTTTTCGGCCTTAGAATTAGAGTTTTCAGATGGAGTAGTAGTACCTAATATTCGATGGACCCCATCTACACAAAAAGACCTATGTATTCCTAGCTAGCTAAGTTTGGATTATAGGTGGCCTTAATTACAAGACACGCAACTCCAATTTTTTATTTTTATTTTTTACATTTATTGGTCCGATTAACATCGAATAGTGATCGGCTAAAACATTTCTAAAATATTCATAATACGGTGTGATATTGTTAGCTTTGTCAAGCCGCATGTTTAAGAGTGTTACGTGACCTTATATATAGCTTTTGATCTTTTTATCACCAAACTTTCAATATGAACATTGTTTGCACTTCTAACAATTTTCTCTTAGAATTAAGTTTTACATGACCTATCATGAACTAAGTTCTACATGACTTATCATCTTATGAATTTATTTATAAATTAATTATGTGTCACCCACATAGTCGCGTATCTATACTTACTAAAATCCATTGATTTTTTGATGGGTGTATATCTCTAAAGCTATGAGTAAAAATAATAAATCCATCCGTAAAAGGGCAAAGGCACTAACAGCCTGTTTGGATAGGCTTATGCCTATAAGCTGCAAACAGCTTATAAGCTAAAAAAAATAAGTTGGGGTAGTCTAACTTTTTTTTTTTGCTTATAAGCTGCTTTAGATAAGTTAAGTCAAATGAACCCAATTATTTTTTTGAGTTTATTTTAAGCACAAAATAACTTTAAGCTAGCCAGCTAAACACTCAAAAAAACTGAAAACAGCTTATAAGCAACTTATAAGTCAATCCAAACGGGCTCTAAATAAGCCGGGCACACGCCATCATTCCATCATTTTAATGTTCGTCCCGCTAAATTATTAGCTTTGATATTAATCGTCGCGCTAATACAACCAATGATACTCGTATCTAGTGGTAATAACATACTGATGGGGATGAGTCTTTATCTAAGCCGCAATTGCGGAAAACAAGTGTCAAAGTGTGAAAGTAGCACAATCAACCTGGCCTTCAATGTGCTGGTCCTAATAGTTTTAGCAAAACATTGCCCTTTGTAGTGTTGGCCTTGATTCTTGATCTTTGTGCCTATTGCTTTGGCCTTGTTCTTGATCTTTGTGCCCATTGCTTTGTTTGTCCCTTCATATTCAATTAACCGACACCATCGTTACTGTCTCCTAATTATTGAGGTTTATTAATAGTCCTCATCTTCTCTATTGGGTCCGATGTCAAAACTGTCACATGTACCGCAAGTTCTTTAATTTTCATATTCAATTAACCGACACCATTGTTACTGTCTCCTAATTATTGAGGTTTATTAATAGTCCTCATCTTCTCTTTTCGGTCAGATGTCAAAACTGTCACATGTACCACAAGTTCTTTAAAGAAACAAAAAGCACTCCCTCTATCTCATATTATTTAGCCACATTATTAAAATCATGAAAAAGGTTCAAATATGTTATCGAACTATAAGAAATTGCTCATTTATGCCATCGAACTATCAGAAATGACTCATTTATGTCACTCATCAATAGTTTGGCTCATTTCTGTCATCGCCCGTTACCAAAATGACCCGTTCATGCCATTTTTCATTAACGTCAGTTTTATAATATCATATATGACACATGACCTCTTATTAGAGGTCTACGTTGTTTAATTAAACCAGTTCAATTTTAAATTGCAAATTAATAAAAAAAATCCGACCCATACACCCTACCCACCCACAACCATAATCTAGTTGAAGGTCACGTGTCATATCTGATATTGTAAAACCGGCGTTAATGAAAAATGGCATGGATGAGTCATTTTGGTAACGGGCAATGGCATAAATAAGTCAAACTATTGATGAGTGACATAAATGAGCCATTTCCGATAGTTCGATGGCATAAATGGGCCAAACTATTGACGAGTGGCATAAATGAGCCATTTCCGATAGTTCGATGGCATGTTTGAGCCTTTTCCATTAAAAATATATGTCTCAAATCAATTGTTCATTTATAAAATCAAGATAAAATTAATTAAATTTTTCCCATTTTACCTTTACTATTAATGTTTTTGAAAATAATCAATATTTATTAGAATGTATTTATTGGAGAGAGATAGGAATAAGATAATAAAATATATCTTTTATTTATAATTTTTAAGGGGCGTGTAAAGGGAGTAATTGTAAGTTGTAACCGATTTACTCCTCATACTCAGGTTGATTTGAAGTCTCCCATTAAAAATGCACGAGAAATAAGTAAGATGAAAAGTGGTGATATATTTCTAATATTGTTCTGAACTAATTTCAAGACTAGTCATTTAAATTTTATTTAACTGCACTAAAATTATGTAAATTTATGTAACAAACAATAAATGAACTTCAGGAAATGCTAAATCGGTCCCAAAACATAAGGACACTATTACTTTTAAGTTTTAACATTTGTCTTGCATAACTAGCAATCTAGCATTAGAACTCACAAAATGCTCGAACAATATTAAAAAAAAATATATTGATTATGTCAAATTATGATCTTATTTGTTGGAGCATGTTAAACCATTTATATAGTATTGCAAACAAAAATGAAAAGAACCAAATAAACCCATTATCCATTTTATCATTCCAAGTTGAGTGAAATGCCCTTCTTTCTAAAAGAAATGCTATGATTTCCCGTATCCAAAGAAGATCACGAGCCATGAAAGATCCTATGAGGAGTCAAATTAAAATATCCATCATTCCCGTTTAAAGATTATGACGGAGCAGTAGATTATATTACATTTTTAATTAAATTTTTGGCGTTCAAAGTCATGAAAATAAAGTCGTCTCTATTAGAAAATATTTTATCCTTTAATAGGATATTCTTGAACACACAAATCGTGATTAGTCTGGTGCAAAGTAGATATCGAATACTAAAAGTGAGAAACAAAAAAATGAATAGATCATCTCTAATTTTTAACCAATTCTCGTTGTACTTCATATGAAATCAAGGACCCGATTGACCATAAGAATTATTCACTTTTTTCTGGATTTTTCACTTCTTTAAGAAATTAGTGTTTGGTCATGAAAATTTCAAATACAACTTCAAGTTGTATTTGAAATTTGAAAAACAAGAAAAACTTGTTTAAACCTTGTTGAAAAAGTACATTTCAAGAAAAAAAATACTATTTGCAAAAATTATGACAAACATAACTCCAACTCCAAAATTTCAAAAAAAAATGATTTTTTTTTTTAATTTCTATGGCCAAACGCCTACTAAATATCTCTTAGACACCAGAACACATATAATAATATATATGGTGTTTCTTTCCTTTCTTTTCTTTGAACAATCAAATCATATTAAAATTAGTTCATCGTGCACCAAAAAGAGAACGAAAAGAATATATATATATATATACACAAAACACTTCCGTACGTTGTATGAATTGGAGACGTGCTCGACGGGTAATCGTAATGACTCTTCCATAGTTGGATTAACTGTAGTGCCACGTGTCCAGCCAACAAACTTTACGTATTCTATAGCCAGCCCAATTAAGAGAGATGAATTATGAATAAATTAAAATATTTTCGAAACCGAGAACTTTAATACTCTCCAGTCATTTTATTTCTAAGGAGTACGTTAATATTTGTTTTTTGTACTTTAAAATATTTAATTTTTATTTTAAAGAACTTTTTTAGTTGATGTTCAAATTTGAGCTTAGTACGACAAAGTCCATAACTATATTTTGGGTGACGTAAGAAACAGATAAAGTTCTCTAATTGGAGATCTTTTTTTTCCCGGATATTGTGAAAATTGCCTAAAGTTTCGTCACTATTTTTTCTTTCTTTGATAAAAAAAGTCATCCTAAGAATGTTTCATTCAAACAAAGATGCAAAAAAATAAAAATAAAATAAAAGGAGGAAAATGGAAATAAAAAAACAGCCGCCCACGCTTTATAATCCAAAAGGGAAACCATTACAACTAACAGAATGTTGCAAAATTATATCGAGAGAGGTCACTTCTTTGTAGCTTCACGAAGCTAAATTTATACTTCTTATTTTGTCTTTTGTTATTATAATAAATCTTTTATTTCTTTTCAAGATATTGCTTACATCAATGGTTATGAAATGCTAATTAGTCAAACATAGAAAGTCACAGGAAGCCGTCTTTTGATTTTATACATTATAATAATGTCAATAAATTGGATAGTGTAGTGCTTTTTTAAGTGTACGAAAGCGATTATAATGTTTAAATGCTTCTTAGAGTAATTGATTTGGAGTAAGAGTTGAAATTTCCGGACCCTAAAAAAAGAAGGTAAGAGTTGGAATATGTAGTTATAAGGGAAATTCTTTTATTTATAATTAAAAGAAATTATTTTTTCCCTTTTGATACAAAACGTGTTTCTTAGAAAATATTTTCTGCTAATTAACTAGCCATTACAAAATATGATCCATCTCTATTGCATATGGTAGAGTTATTAACTATATTAGTCATATACAAACAAACGTGGCGAAACAAAGCGTCGAAGGACCATATTTACATTATTCGTACAACTATATTTAAACAAAACCGTAAAACATGATAAATTTTAAATTTTTACTTCAAACCCTCCAATTATGAACCTTTCATTGACATATCGATATAGTACAAGGTTCTTGAGAAAGAAAGAATAATTAAATGAAGAAAGCAGCCGCCCACGATTCACTTTAGGCTGTTTTTTAAAAAAAAAAAAAAAAAAATTATAATCCAAAAGAGATAACCATTACAACTAACACAACGATCATGTTGCTAAACTATATCCACAATATGGGTAACTTCTTTGTAGCTTCATGCTGCTAATTTTTTTTTTGGTCTTCTATTCTTTGTAATTTGTATAATTAATCTCATATTTTTTTCATTGGTTTATAGATGCAAAGCCAAACACATATAGAGCCTGTTTGAATGGCCATGACTTTTGACTTATAAGCCAAAAGTCATAAGTTGAAATTCTAATTTATGACTTTTAGCTTATTTTTGTTATTTTGATTTGAAAACAAGTGCTTAAAAGTATTTTTTTTTTTTTAATTCAAACACTATAAAAGTGCTTAGAAGTTATTTTGATTTTCGCCTAAAATAAGTAAATCCAAACAGGCTTAAACTCACATGCAGCTGTCTAGTATTATAGTGTCATTTGCTTTTTAACTCCTTTTCCATTTCATGTGAGGGGTGATTTTTTTTTTTAACTCATCAATTTTGTCTCTTGTTCATATGTATAATTGAACAATCATTATTGAATTATCGATTATTAAACAAGTTCTGTGCCCATTACGTATTTGTGATAACATGTGAATTTAATATAAAGTTATAAGTTTCTAATAAATGTTTTGTTACTACGTATAGCTTCTAATCCACGCTGAATTATGTCTTCACGGCGAGTATTTCTTTTGATTTTTTTTTTTTTTGTTGGTACTTTGCTGCTGTGTGCAAATAATATTTCTCGGAATGTTAGTAATAGTACCAAATCGGGTAGTATTCTAATGAGTTTTTTTATTATTACACATTCATAATAATGTACAAAAGTAGTTAGACCAAGTGATAATGAGTCCGGAGCCAAAATGGCGTATTTTTGCAGCCATTAGCCCAAAATAGTATGCTTTTTCTTTTTTAAACCAAAATGGGTATTTCGTTGGATAACCAACGAAATACCCACACACACTGTTCCGGTGCCGAATAAATTGTTGCATTTCACTACACATGTAGCGAAATGCAACAATTTTTTTTTTTTGTATTTCGTTGTGCAATTCACGAAATAAGTTTTTTTTTTTTTTTTTGCAATTCATGAAACTAATGAAAAAAATTGTTTTTTTTTTGCTTTCGTGAATTGGTCAACGAAATAGACTTATTTTTTGCATTTCGTGAATTGATCAACGAAATAGGCTTTTTTTTTTTTTTTTTGCATTTCGTGAAATTAATGAAAGAAACAGTTTTTTTTTATTTCGTTGAGCAATAAGAAATAGACTTTTTTTTTTTGCATTTCGTGAATCAATGAACGAAATAATTTATTTTGTTTTATTTCGTTCATCTAAAAACGACATTGGAAACGGAAAAGGGTCAAAATTACCCCTAAACTTTGAAAAATAGTTTATTCATAACCTTTGTTATACTTTAGGGCCAATTATACCCTTACTGTTATACTATGCGGTCAATTATACCCTTATGTCTAACAGCTGCCACGTGGCATCATCCCAGCCCTTCAAAATTATTTTCCTCTCAAATAATTTTTTACCCACTAAAATTACCCAACCCGACCCGATTTTTTTTCCCCCAGCCAAACTGATACGGACCCAACCCAATACCCCTTGGCTGGAAAGAAAAAACAAATCGGGTCAGGTTGGGTTATTTTAGTGGGTAAAAAATTATTTGAGGGGAAAATAATTTTGAAGGGCTGGGATGATGCCACGTGGCAGCTGTTAGACATAAGGGTATAATTGACCCCATAGTATAACGGTAAGGGTATAATTGGCCCCAAAGTATAACGAAGGGTATGAATGAACTATTTCTCAAAGTTCAGGGGTAATTTTGGCCCTTTTTCGAATTGGAAAATATATAAATATATATTTTTTGCATTTCATTGGTAGATCAACGAAATAGGATAATATATATATATATATATATATTGTATTTCGTTGATATACGTACGAAATAGGAAATTATAAATTTTTTTTTTTGCATTTCGTGTATTAAAAAACGAAATAGGCTAAAAAAAATTAGTTTTATCCTATATGTCGAGAATATTAGTCAGTTTTATTTTCAAAAATTGAAACCACATAAGTGAAATTGACATTCACAGCTACATTACTCCGAAATTTTTATGTTGAAGTCTATTGCGCATTATCATATTATAAGTAAAGAAAACTAAAAATTTCCCGCCAATTTGGGGGAAAATAAAAATTGAAAGGGAAAAAAGAGGTTTTCTAAAAAATCGGCCCGGCCATGGCGGTTTGCGCTGCTAGATCTCAGAAAAATATGCAAAATCATTTTTTTTTTGCATAAATCGGATATCCGAGCGCAAAGTTATGACTGTTTAAAGTTTCACCAATTTATAACTACTCTTTCTCCTATATTTTTTAACTATGTTTTTATCTAATTGAATTAGATTTATATTCAAAATAAAGTTATGTTTTGATTAAAAAATAAAACACTTAAACCTAAAGTTTCCAAAAAAAACAAGCGTGTTATTTTTTAATCAAAACATAACTTTATTTTAGATTTTTTTTTTAAACACGCTTGTTTTAAAAAAATCCACTTTATAAATTATCATAACTTTTTATAAAGTTAAAAAATTTATATTTTCATAATTTTATTTTAGGAAACTTAAAAACAAAACACGAAAAAGTGGATTTAAAAAAAAGAAGGAAAAACTATATTATTTTTGAATTTTGTGATTTTAATTGGTGTAATTACGAGTTGATATTTTTTCTTGTACATGCAAATAGGTATGTTATTTATATAAATGAAATACAATATATATCCTATTTCATTGATATATGAATGAAATATATAAAAAAAAATATTCCAATTATTTTCCTATTTCGTTTTTATATAAACGAAATACAAAAATAAAATAAAATAAAATGTTTATCCTATTTCATTGGAATATAAACGAAATGCAAAAAAATAATAATTATAATTTCCTATTTCGTTGGAATATAACCGAAATGCAAATATATATATATTCCAATTTCGTTTTTATATGAACGAAATAATTTTTTTATCTTATTTTGTTTTTTAATACACAAAATGCAAAAAAAATAAATTATAATTTCCTATTTCGTTGGTATATCAACGAAATACTATATATATATATATATATATATATATATATATATATATATATATATATATATATATATATATATATATATATATTTTCCAATTTCGTTTTTAGAGGAACGAAATAAAATAAAAAAACTATTTCGTTCATTGATTCACGAAATGCAAAAAAAAAAAAAAAAACAGTTTCTTTCATTAATTTCAAGAAATGCAAAAAAAAAAATTCTATTTCGTTGATCAATTCACGAAATGCAAAAAAAAAAAAGTCTATTTCGTTGACCAATTCACGAAATGCAAAAAAAAAAAAAAAATTCATTAGTTTCACGAATTGCCAAAAAAAAAAAAGAGCATATTTCGTGAATTGCACAACGAAATGCAATTCACTAAAAAATGAGGTCAATTGCATGCACACAGTTTCTTTCACGAATTGCAAAAAAAAAAAAAAAATTGTTGCATTTCGCTACACACGTAGCGAAATGCAACAATTTATTCGGCACCGGAACAGTGTGTGTGTGGGTATTTCGTTGGTTATCCAACGAAATACCCATTTTGGTCTAAAAAAAAAAGCATACTATTTTGGGCTAATGGCTGCAAAAATATGTCATTTTGGCTCCGGACTCAAGTGATAATTATGACATGAAAAGTAAAATAGTTATAAAGAAAAACATGTTTTTGCGCGGATTGCCCTTCTTTTGGGGTGGTCTTTAAATTTTGCCCTTCAAATTTGTGGTCTTTAAATTTTGCCCCTCATATTTGTGGTTTTTAGGTTTTGCCCTTTGCTTGAAAAGGTGGGCGAATACATGAAATTCTGGGTTCGAATCCCGCTCAGGCATAAAATAAAAAAATAATTTCGCAAGGCAGGACTGGGGGAGTGTATGCCAGATCCAGCATACAATCTTTAAGGAGAAGCTAAAGTTATGCCGGATTCAACATAACTAAAAGTCTGCCCATAAGGCAGAATTTTTCCTAAGACATAGTTTAGTTATGCCTTATGGGGCAGAATTTTAGTTAAGGCATAATAAAATTATGCCCCATAAGGCAAGAACTTTTCTTAAGGCGTAGACTTTGCCTTATAAGGCAAAGTTTAAGTTATGCCTTAAGGAAAAGTTCCGCCTTATGGGCATACTTTTAGTTATGTCGTTGGGGCACACTTTTTAGTTAAGGCATAACTAAAAGTTTACCTTAAAAAGTAAAAATATATATATATATGCTTCAAGGCAAAGTCTGCCGGAGGGGGCAGACTTTTAGTTAAACATAACTAAAAGTCTATCCCCTCCGACAAACTTCTAGTTAAGGCATTACTAAAAGTTTACCTTGAAAAGTTAAAAAAAAAAAACGTATATATGCTTCAAGGCAAAGTCTGCCCCCTCCGGTAGACTTTTAGTTAAACATGACTAAAAGTCTGCCGGAGGGGGCATAGCGAAATTTAAACTTTGCCGAAGGGCGGGGGTTCAAACCCGAGACCTATGGGTTTTAGCCGAAGGGCAAAATTTAAAGACCACAAATATGAGGGGCAAAATTTAAAATACCACCCCAAAAAAAGGGCAATTCTGCGAATTGCCCAAAGAAAAATGACTCGGGGCCTAAACATGAGGGAAGTCATTTTCCTTCTTTATGTTTGGGCCGTGACTAGGTCGGGCATATTTTCCTTCTTTAGTTTGGGCCGGTTTTGGTTGGGCATATTTTTATGATGGGTCAATTTGGGCACAACCCAAGCTAGCCCACCTTAAAAAAATTGGTAAGAAACATCTTTAAGAATATATTTTTGTGCAATGTATTAGATACTAGTTTCATCAGGCCTGGGCTTAAACTCAAAATATAAAAATAGTATTTTAAGTTTAAAAAGTATAATTTGTATGCCATTTTTTTTATTTCATAATTAATATAATTTAGTGACACGTTAAACATGTCTTGTTGATAAGTCTTCATAATTATTAAAATATGTAATCACATAATTGGATAAGTTTAAGTAAAAATTTATTTATGAGGAAGGAAGTTTAGTTAGAGAATTAGAAAATATGAAAGGGACTACAAGTGATTCGCTATTCTGTAAAATAACATAATTTAAAATATGTTAATAATTACAACTTGATGAAGATTATAATCCGAAAAATATTGGCATTTTTATGAATTTGTGAGCATGTAATTTCTTACTTATTGAAAGTAATAAATTAAATCGGTGTTTATTAAGTCCTAATTTCACTTATAATTTCATGTAGCAAGAGTTTTTGACAAAACTCATTTTTTTTTATCTTCTAGGATCATCTAGTACAATAAAATTCTCAATGACTTCAAGTTTATAGTAGAATATTTATAACATCGGTTAGAGCCTTTACATAAATTAATCCAATAATAATTGAAGTACACAAATAATGTATTCCCTCTGATCCATTTTACTTGTCATGTTTCTATTTTGCACGCCTCTTAAAAAAATACTCACTCCATCCCGTTTTAATTGTCGTTTTTGCTCTTTTCACGTTCATTAATAAACATACTAAGTAGCAGATATTATTTACTAAGTTACCCCTGTTTATTAAATGTTTTTTTAGACTTGAGAAATATTAAAAAGAATTATAAGGGTATAGTTGAAAAAATTGCAAATTTTAATCTTGATTATCTAAATGAATAATTATTTCAGGATAAGTATTTTTAGCTAAAGTCATTGTTAATTTAGGACGGATGGAATATTGATTAAAATGATAATTTGACTAAATTACCTTATATATTTTTGCTCTCAATTAATATTTATCTTTCTTTCACCACATTAATCTATCTCCGTATTTTAGATCAATTATTCTTAATAACCATAACAATTAAAGTAGACTAAAAGGGAAAATAATTTTTAACATCATACCTGAAACTTAATTTAGAACAAATCTTTATAAACATACGTATAAGCTCATTAAAGAAGCAAAGCCCAAAATGTATAACCCAAATAATGCAAAAGCTAACTCAATAAGGGAGCCCAACTGGGTCTGATTTAAAAAAAAAAAAAAAAAGATGAGGACAAAATGGAAGAGCAAGAAAAGTCAACACCAAAAACACATGTAGGGATGTATCTGGTCCAAATCATCAAAGAATGAAATTACTATTTTGACCCTGTGATGATTACAAAAAATTTGTATCCTCACGTATGTATAGTAATAATAATCATAATAGAATAGGGGCAGTCCGCGGGAATGCCCTTGTTTTGGGGTGGTCTTTAATTTTCGTCCGTCAAATTAGTAGTTTTTAATTTTTGTCCTTCACCTAATACCATGAGGTTTGGGATTCGAATCCCGGCTCAGTAAAAAAAAATAAAAAATCGCAAGACAGAGTTTTATAGCAAACTTAGGCATATTCGGGCTAAAGTTAGGTCTTAAGGTAGAATTTTGCCTTCGAAATTTTGCCTTCAAGCAAAACTCTGCCTTGCGAATCCAAGTTTTACCTGACAATTTTTTTTAAAATTTTTGACTGAGCGGGGGTTCAAACTTGGAACCTAGAAGTTGTAGGCGAAGGGCAAAAATTAAAGACAAACAATTTGAGGGACAAAAAATAAAAAACCAGTGCATTTGAAGGGCACTCCACACAAAAAAAGGATAGAAAAGAAAAAGTTCCTTGTAATTAAACAACTTATAAGAAAACAAACAAAGCAATTAAAACATTTTTAGAATTGGACGGATTGAGTTATGACACATTGCTTAGCCTATCTTGACCCAACCCAGGTAAACTTTGAGAGAGTTGGGCATTGAGTCATTTATTGTTTCAGCTCATCTTAACCCGCCCAACTTCAGCCAATACAATCCATTTGCATTTATGAATCCATGATTCAAGTGTAGCTAGTAACAACATTCTAAAGGAAAATTTCAGTTCGATTAGCATATTACATATTGTCACAACGAATGTAATATCCAAATACCAAAAAATAACTCAGCTCTAGGATATACAAGAATGTTATGTTAATCACAAAAGCCTACTACATATATTTTCATGAGACAGAGAAATCTACATAGACAACCTCAGGACAAGCAAAAATATGGTTGCTACTCAATTTCTGGTCTATATAATTGCATGCTCCATCCGATCGTAGAGACAATTCATTTCGCGCTTCATTAATGTGAAACGACATAATAATTCTTCAAAATAATCACCTCCAGTATCCAGGTGGTTGTTGTGGTGGCGGATAAGCTCCAGGAGGAGGATAAGCTGAGGCCGAGGGTGGTGGGAAGCCAGGAGCTGGTGCTGGATAACCTTGATGAGGAGGAGGCTGTGGTTGACCGTAAGGTGAGGCCCCGTAGGCCGGAGGATATCCAACAGTGGGCCCGTAAGGCTGATCAAGCCGCGACATCTGCTGCATGGGTGGTATTGTCATTGGTGAGGGACCAAACATGCCATCTCTTTTGTCCAATTCAATCTTGTGTTGTGTCTGCAATCTCAACAAGAGTAGTATTAAATGATAAACTATAACAACTATGCCTTACTCTCAAGCAAGCTAACTGAATCTTCATTGACCATGTTACTTCATTTGAAACTATAACTTGAAAAAAGGCTATTATAGAGGTAAAATTTAACATAAAAAATCAGTTATGAAAAAAATTTGACTTTTATAGTGAAATGTTGTTATATAAGGTGGCAGTTATAGAGAGGTCTGTCTGTATCTCTTGCTTACCTGCATACAAGCACAAACCCTGCAATCAAATGTGCAGCAAATTTAGTACAACAATGTTGAATTGTTTGCCGAGATAAATTATGCTGATGAATGTACAGAAGCTTACGTGTAGTAGACCGTGTCTGACATGCATGTTAAAATATGAGCAGCATCCTCAATTTCATCGTCTCCAGTAACTAGGGCCAAAATTCTACACAGACAAGCAAGATACCCGAGGACTAACATGAAGCCCTAGTAGGAAGAAGTGTTTGATCAAATTGCGTATACAATGTATTACAAACTAATACTAAATGAGGGAGACATGGAGGGAGAACCTACAATAATGCAATTATCACATTTTGTTGTTCTTATGTTGAGTTCATCTTGCAGCAGGAAGCGAGTTGAGCCCACTGAATTTCCAAAGCAACAACAAACCTGATCGGTAAAATCAATATATCAGCATTAATTCGGCAGAATATTGCTTATGTATATTGTTATACAAATAAGCTACCAATGACTTCAGGGCAAATCAAGGATATAAAACCTTATGGATAGGAAATGTGGGAAATGCACCACAAAACAAACGTTAACTAGCTAAATCCTAAGGAAACTAAAGCCCTAAATGGAATGATGCCAAAGTTCGAGGCACTTATGTCTTAGGTCATAGCCGTGAGCCCTGCACCATGCAAACTAACTCTAGTATTTAACTGGAGAAAGAGAGAGGAGCGGGCCCATCATCCCCGACTTTCGAAGGCTGCAGTTGGCTCTAGACGGAGTTCTCGGTCATAAAATTAAAAAAGCATACAACAACTACACGGTGTTTGCTAGTTCCAACAGTGTGGATAGGATAAGCTTGACATTGAATTGACTACCTTTTCATTAAAATGTAACTGAGCAAAAAATTTATGGCCACTGATGAGTAAATGCTTGAAACAGGAGCAGGACATAATCAGATAGAGTAGTGGCATTATTTTTCATAATTCCATGATCAGCAGTGCAGATAAGACATTGTTAACCCAAAAACAATCTTTTCTGAATTAGGAAACGCGAAAGAATAAGTTCTGTAACCCTTCCATTTTTACCAAATTTGAAGGTATTAGAAGAGGATAAATACTCCAATATTTTGGACGAGTCAATCATGCATGATTTCTTCCCATTTCATAGAGAATCAAAACTTTCTTGCTTTTGATGTTTATCTTATTCTATGACATTCCCTTGGAGAATTAATCATGAATATGCAGCATTCAATTCCTGATTTAAATAAATGAACCAACAATTTTGCTGACCTCAGTTGCTAGGCAAAATTCAGGGCATTTACTTTCTCCACACCTACCACTGCAAGGCATATAACCAGCACAGCACTTATACCTGTCGCAGACAGAAATTTTTTCATAAGAAAGGCAGTAACATGATATTGAAGAAAGAAACACTACTAAAAAAAAAAAGGGATTAGCTATGGACCAATTCTGTTGCTAAACAGCAAAATCCGTTCTAATCCTATATTATCACAAAATTTTGTTTGAATTATGAGCAAATTAGAAATGGATTAGCGACGAAGTTCTTAGCTAATTCCTTTTTTTTTTTTTTTTTTTTTTTTTTTGTAGTGAGAAAGTGCCTTACCTTGTCATATCACCATATAGAGCTCGTTTCCTTAGCACATAGGATGAACATGGTCCACTGCAGTAGATGAGATCACAGAGGAAGTTACATAACTACTAAAATTACTTGCATAATACTTATCAAATATAGATCAGTAGAATAGTTGGGCAACACCAGGAAACTGATAACAAGAATCAACTCAGAGAATTTTGTCGACAAAAACATCAGCACCTAGATACAATAGGGCCTTTTTCATTTTTGGTCTGTCAGCCGAAATTAATTACAGGGACTAGCCAAAATATACAAAACCTATACACTGATTATGTATATTATATGTATATTTTGTGTATTAAATAAGCATATTATTTGTATATTTTGTGTATCAAATATGCACATAATATGTTTATTTATACTAGATATACAAAACCAAACACTTGCTGGCTGTTACTCTTTTGAGCGGTCCAAAATGTAATTATCCCAATACAGTAAGACATGAACGCTTGGGAAATTCTTTAGATTGGATCAGAAAACCTCATGAATCGACCTTTCTTTTATTAGGTCTTCACTATTAGAGGTATCTCACCGTTAGATGAAATATCTCAGTAAGACAACAGACGCACCTGCAAAAAGGGATAGAATCATAGAACCATAACTTCATCTCATAAAAATAGACTGCTGCTTTTTTGGTCCCTCTGTTATAAGTGAATGCTGCTATTCATCCTTGTCTTATCCCATGTAAGACCAGCACATAGAAACTTCAATTTATGCCAGCTCTTTTAGTGTAAATTTTAGCTCGACGCTTGAATGTGGATGAAAAATCTAAACGACTCATGATGTGTGCCATGTGTATGAAGAATAAGAAGGATAATCTGGTACTTGGGATGCTTAATATATTTTCACCAAAAGTCCACTCAGAGCCTATGTTTAAGGGTCAGGGCCGGGGTCTACATTTCTGTTTGTTGTTCACAGAATCACAGGTCTGCAAAAATGGGACTTATAGAGCTCTACATGTGTGAAGGATTTATATGCTGAGTCTAATATGATCTCTAATAAGAGATAAAGTGAATTACCACTTAAGGGACGAAACCGAAAGGAGATTTCTCTAAAATAAAATATAAGCAAAAGCATAATCCCAATGCAGGACATAATAAGCAGCCAAAGATTATAGTTCTTCAGTATCTGCTATGATACTAAGTGTCAACCAGAGATCATGTTCTCCAATATTGACACAAACTTCACTTTCGCATTCATATCACAAAGCTATACCTCTCAAACTAAAAACAAAAGTAGCTCAAAAGTCACAAGAAAAATCTGCAGTTTGCTGTAAACCAAGGTCTCTGCCTACCTTCAGATTACAGGTTAAGTATTTTAACACGCGCATATATACACGCACACAATTTCTGTATCCACTTGACTTTAGATCCTATATTGTCAATTCCAATCTTATATATGTCATTCAAAAAGGTACATAACATTAGAGAAGGACTATCTAGGACCTTTAGCATGGATATAACATATCTCCCGCAGAAAATTTCTGTTAACCAGTGTAAAATAGGATATATAAAAAAAAAAACCAAGTGTCTTTAATATGAAAATATATATTTTATCTTGGAAATCAATATCCGGTGTTTAGACAAGTTACATAATAAGCGATAAAAGGTGTTTGATATGGTATGAAGACGTCGTTTTTGCTGATACATTTGAGTACTAAAGGTTGTCAACAATATTAAAATGTTGGTTGAAGTAAGCTATAAGCCACATTAAGTAAGAGTCTCATATTGCTAAATCAAGTTAGAAAAGTCGTTTTTTCGCCCTGTTGATGGAAAATATTTTATTTGGAGGAAATTTTTCCAACAACTCAAGGTAACCAAACACTAAGGTTTCATCAAAGAATTCAATTTTCGTAGGTAACTTTTCATAACTCAATTATGAACCCCTTGGAATGAACATTTAGACATATCAATCAAATTCATGAAACAAACACAAATGAAGAGCAAATCAATAGCATTGGAGGAAAATAAGAGAGGTAATACAACTCACCACCAAAGCGCGAAACACCAATCTGCAAGCAAAACATGAAAAACAATTAGAAAGGGAAACACATTACACCTTACACCTTACATTCTCATAGTAAAAAAGATACTTCCTTTATTTCAAAAAAAAATAATGAGTTGCTCAAACTCTTCAAAAATAGTAACAGGTGCATGTCGGATCCTCTAAAAGTAGTGCACTTTTTTGAGGATCCAACATGGGTGCGACTACATTTTTACAGAGTTTGAACAACATTGTAATAAGGTCAAATCATCCAATTTTTTCAATACTAACATATTTTCTTCCAATATTAATGGGAGCTTTTTTTTGTTTTTGGCTCATCGTCTAAAATCAATTACGGGTGCTAGCCAAAATATACAAAACCTATATAGTAATTATGTATATTATATGTATATTTAATATACATTATATGTATATTTGTACTTAATATACAAAACATATACATTTACCGGCTATTATGTAATTATCCCTTATTAATGGTGTCATATAAACTGAAGATCAAGGTTATAGAGATTAAGAGAGTGAAAAAAAAATTACATTTTGGATCGGCTTTAATGGTGCTCATAAGATCAGTGCGCCATAAGTTTTGAAAAAATTTACGATTCTCCGCCTTAGCAATGAACGCTTGTTGTGACGCCATTTTTAAAACAAATCTTGAATTACTGATGAATAATGATGATGATTAAGAGAAACAATGAATTTATGAAACACTTTTAATTACTTTTCGACCTTCGTCAATGAAGACGAAGTGTCTTGTGCCAGAGCCAAAATAAATTTAATTCTTGATTTGGGTGTTTTATACGGTGAAAGACGAGAGTAACGTAATTTTTATGAATCGTAGAATTTCTGAATGACACATTTCCTACCCTGTATGTTTTCTTGTCCATTTTTTTCGGTTGGAGATTGAATCTTGTACACACATAAATTGTATGGACTAAAATTTGTTTGGCGCTAAAAAACTTCAACCCATGATCAAATTACAATAAAAAAAAAAGTGTAATCCCTTCGTTCCTGTGATATTTTTCGTTTTTCAAGAGTCAATTTGACTAAACCTTTGAAGCTAAATTGAATTAATTTAACTCAATATATCTGAAAACTACATCAAAAGTACTATAAGTTGCAACTTTTCTCATATCAATTTGGTGAATAATGTTGATCAAAGTTCATGCAGTTTGAATCTCGGGAAGTGAAACGTCTCCCATAAATTGGGACAGAGAATTTTTTTTTTTTTTTGATATTTTGAACATCATACAATCTAAACTTCATTACATTCTAAGCCCAACTTTGCTATTTGAATTGGCGAAATAACTACATTAGCTAGTTTAAAGAGAATCTATGATAATGGTGATAAAGTTGCTGGACTAAAAAAAAGAAGCTTTCGAGTATTCTATATTCCAAAGAAATTGCGCGGTTGTAATGGACTCCCGGGCAGTCTCTTTAACTTTTAGCTCCCCTTAACAACATGTTTAAAATATGACCTCAAGGAAGCTATGCTGCTTACTATAACCCAAGAAGTTAGTTGGACAAAATATTTGTTGTCCATGATGCATAAGGATTTTTTATGTGCATTTATGAGGATTGGAACCATATGTCTAGGAATGAAATTAGCGGTAATTAATCTATTTAATCATCCAGTTTGGTATTTTAAACTTCCTTCTTTTATTTTGTGTTTTTATCCGTAATTTGATTTAGTTATTTTAATTTCAGGAGATTTCGTGTGTAGTTAAAACAACATACAAACATTCTGTACAATCTTTATAATGATTGGTAATAGCTCCAATTTGCACACATAATGCTGGAAACAAGGGTAAAAGGGTATTTTAGTGCACCAGATATAACTTTCCTTTTTATAGGTGACAATTGTCTTTAAAATTTGATTGGTATTCCAACAATCTAAAAGTATCGAAGTCTTAGTTGATATTTTTTTTTTTCGTTGTTTAATTTTATGGGTGCCAACTCGAATAAAAAAATTAGTTCTCTGATATGAAGTTTCTTGAATTTTGTCTCAGGGTCTTGGGTGTGGTTTTTCTAATCGGTTTATGCTTCGAAAGGATACGATGTAAGAAGGTATGTATATGTCTGGAAAGGATATTACCATGTTGAACTGAGTTGTACATCCTTTTTACTGTGATTTAATTACTGTTGATTATCTTTAGAATTATGATGATCTAATTTATTTGCCTTTGTAAACAGACAAAGATTTTTGTTATTTATGTAAATTAGTTAAGAGTTTCATAATATTCGTTTTCCTCTTTTATCACTTTTTCTTTATTTAAATGGTAGTAGTACATTAACCGTCGCAGAATGATGGTACATCGAGGAAATTGAAACAGTCCCATTCGACTGAATTTTGATAGTTTATGTTAGATTTTGAAGTTCTCTAATATATAGACATGGTGTTGTTTTTGTTGTTATACTTGGAGCTAAATTCATTTTACCTTATGCCAAAGTTATTGAACATGCAATTTACTATTTTTCAGTTGCAATTGAGGTTTTAAATTTTATTTGGGAAAGAGTACTAAGGTAATAGCTGAAATTTTATTAATTGCATTTAAACTTGGTTGAATTCAAAGGTGCAAGTAAGATGAAGATTTTATAAACTTAACTCTTCCTTGCATGAGATGTGGGTCTCATAATCAAATATTTAAAATAATTTGAACTATGTAGAGATCATAAGTTTCCTTTAAGAAATATGGACATATTCTATTTTTATTTTTTGGAAATGATAATTTCATTTTAGAGATTGTATCGAGCAGGTGTAAATATGTGCAAGGCAAGAAGTTGGATTTTACTTTTTCAATAATTATCTAGAAAGTTGAGGAATTATGTAAAATGAAATACCCAAGCTATACAAATAGGATTATTAAATGTCGAGGGATTTTCATTTTATGTTGTATTATTATTGTTTGACAAGAGCTGAATATTATAATTGCGTTGATTCTATTTTGCAATAAATTATTAATACTCCTTGATACATATAATTTCTTTTTTATTTATTTGTCACTATTTCCACAAATTTCCGATTGAAAATGATGCCAATCATTTTGATGATGGTGATTCTAGGACTGTAACTTTTGACATGTGAGACACTAAAACCTTTGAATATTAATCTCGCGCGATTTTGTTCATAAGTTTTACTTACAATCTCCAAAGTCATTGCTTGCTTGCTTGAATCTGGTTAGGTAATGAAAAGCTGAAGAAAAATCTACAACTATGTAATCAATAAAGGATCAAAATTAAATTTTAATCTATTTGAATTTGGAAAGAAAAGAATCTTAATATTCAAATATTAAAAAACGGATTAGTTTGTAAAATTGATGAGGTTTATTATGACCGAGTGAAGCGCGGACAAGTTATCTAGTTTAATTATATTTGTATATCACATATTTTAGTTAAAATGTGTAGAATATTCTTTAGTGGATTATAAGAATAATTTTTATAAAGTGGAGGAAACGTAGACAAATTTTGCAAATACAACACAACTTGTGACCAACTACCACCACAGGTAGAATGAATGGTGTCAAGTCTTTCCCTTATGTATAATTTGTGAATAATTGAGCAACAAATTTAACTTTTGTCAGGCAGAATCAATAGGGGCAATTGAGCAAGTTAATTGTTTCCAACTTATTAAAATATCTTGAACTCCTATCTCACAGGCCATTGTTTCATTTTATGGGATCGGTTTGATAGTAGACATAAAATTTAAATATTGAACGAAAAATCAAAATTACATACTCTTAACAAACTTAAAATGAAACGTGAAATCTAAGATTAAATATTTGATGGAAACTAAGATTGCTCATGACAAATTTAAAAGACTAAATTGCTCCAAGATATATTTGAGGAACTATTTTAAGCCTATCCTCAAATATAAGAGATCATTTTTGTCATTTTCTCACTAAAAACAGTTACGATCAAACGCTTATCATCATATAAAAAGTTAGAGTCCGGAGCTAAAATGGCATATTTTTACAGCAATTAGACCAAAATAGGCTGTCTTTTTTTTTTTTTTATACCCAAATGGGTATTTCGTTGATCATTCAACGAAATACCCCAGTTACTGTTCATAGCAGCAACTCTTTTTTTTTTTTTTTTTTTTTTTTTTTTGCTATTTCGTGGATTGTTCCACGAAATAGCTTTTTTTTAAATTTTTTTTTGCATTTCGTGGAACAATCCACGAAATAGTTTTTTTTTTTTTTTTTTTTTAATTTCGTGAAAAAAATGATTTTTTTTTTACATATCATGACACAATCCACGAAATAGATGTTTTTTTATTTTATTTCGTGAATAAAAAAAAGAAATAGGAAATTATAATTTTTTTTTTGTTTTTGCATTTCGTGTATTAAAAAACGAAATAGGATAATTTTTTTTCTAATTTCGTTCGTATAAAAAGGAAATTGGAATATATATATATATATATATATATATATATATATATATATATATATATATATATATATATATATATATATTATTTCGTGTATTAATGAAGGAAATTGATTTGTTTTTTTATTTTTTTTGCATTTCGTAATCTAATGAACGAAATAGGTTTTTTTTTTTTGTATTTAGTGAATAAAAAAACGAAATAGGAAATTATATACCTATATATTTATTTTCATTTCGTTTATATAAAAATGAAATAGGAATATATATATATATATATATATATATATATATATATATTTCATTCATGTACCAATGAAATATTTCGTGGATTGTTCCACGAAATGCAAAATAAAAAATAAAAAAAAAACATATTTCGTGGATTGTTCCACGAAATGCAAAAAAAAAAAAAAAAAAAAACAGTTTTATTTATATTAACGAAACTGTTTTATTTTTTAATTTAAAACTGTTTTTTTTTTATTTTTTATTTTGCATTTCGTGGAACAATCCACGAAATATAAAAAAAAACAATTTTTTTATATATTTTTGAAATTGATCTTATATATATATATATATATATTCCAAATTGATTAAAAGCCATTTTTTAATTTTTTTAAAATATATTTTTCAAAAAACTTAGTGTTTAACTGTAAGGTTATTTTAGTCAACTTTATATATCGAGAAAATTAGTCAGCTTTATTTTCAAAAATTGAAACCGCAGAAGTGAAATTGACATTCACAGATACATTATCCCTGGATTTTTACGTTGAAATCTATTGCGTATCATCATCTTATAAGTAAATAAAATCAAAAATTTCATGCCAATTTGGGGAAAAATTGAAATTGAATGTGATAAAAGGCTTTTTTTAAAAAATTGGCTCGGCCAAACCGCCTTGTGGCAGTTTGTGTGCATAGATCTCGGAAAAATACCCAAAATCAAAAAAAATATCGCGTAAATCGGACGTCCGAGCGCAAAGTTATGACCATCTAAAGTTTGACGACTTTACAACTAGTTTTTCTCCCTATATTTTTTAGAATTATATTTATATTTAAAATAAAGTTATGTCTTGACTTTACAACTATTTTTTTTTTCGTTTATTAAAAAACGAAATAAGATTTTTTTTTATTTCGTGAATATATAAATGTTTTTATAAATGAAACACAAATATATATATATATATATATATATATATTCATCCTATTTCATTGGTACATGAATGAAATATATATATATATATATATATATATATATATATATATTCCTATTTTTTATTTTCCTATTTCGTTTTTTTATTCACTAAATACAAAAAACAAAAAAAACCTATTTCGTTCATTAGATTACGAAATGCAATAAAAATAAAAAAACAAATCAATTTCCTTCATTAATACACGCAATAATATATATATATATATATATATATATATATATATTCCAATTTCCTTTTTATACGAACGAAATTAGAAAAAAATTTATCCTATTTCGTTTTTTAATACACGAAATGCAAAAACAAAAAAAAAATTATAATTTCCTATTTCTTTTTTTATTCACGAAATAAAATATAAAAATATTTATTTCGTGCATTGTGTCATGATATGTAAAAAAAAAAATCATTTTTTTCACGAAATTAAAAAAAAAAAAAAAAAAAAAAAAACTATTTCGTGGATTGTTCCACGAAATGCAAAAAAATTTTTAAAAAAAAAGCTATTTCGTGGAACAATCCACGAAATAGCAAAAAAAAAAAAAAAAAAAAAAAAAAAAGAGTTGCTGCTATGAACAGTAACTGGGGTATTTCGTTGAATGATCAACGAAATACCTATTTGGGTATAAAAAAAAAAAGACAGCCTATTTTGATCTAATTGCTGTAAAAATATGTCATTTTGGCTCCGGACTCTAAAAAGTTATAACCGATAGTAAATGCGCAACTTTATTTCTTAATCAAGCCCATCAACAAGCTTTATATGTGCTAAACCATGACTCTAACCCAAATCATCCATGAACCGTCACTTGAACTCCGTCATAGGCAGGATATTGGCGTTACTCAACAAAAACATATAATTAAAAAATTCAAGAAATTATACTACTACTATGTGTTATTTGACTCGCTAAATATCACACGTGTTATGTAAAATAGGAAAAGAGAATTACTTAGTTAAATTATTACTAATAGTAACAATTTTGCTCTACCTAAATTCTACTGAGTACTTGATAGTCTCTTTCAAAAGAAATGGAAAACACGTGTTAAAACTATGTGGACAACTCTTGAATGACAAAAAAAAAATGAAGGACTTGATTGCAAAGTCTCCTCCTTTATATAGTGGAAGTGGACTAGCCTTTCTCTCCTTGTCTGTTTTTGTTTTTACTTAGTTACATAGAGCAGTCCAAATTTAAATTGTCCTCTTCCTCCACACTTTGAGCAAAAAAGCAATAGTAAACACATCTTTTTGCTGCTATATTTCAGTGAATCAGAAAAAAATCAGAGTAAAAATGAGTTTCTTGTCATCTTCCTCTGTCAATATGGACAAAGATTATTGATTAAAGAAGCACTTTTTTATATACATTTTTACCCTGTTTCAACAAGTTTTGTGCATCATATTTTTATCAAACAGTTGTGAAATTACTCCAAGATTTCAATTGCAATGTCTTCTGAACTTTTTGGATTTGATAACACTTTCTTTGCTGACCCTTTTTCTCCTTCTTTCATTGATCAACACCATGATAATAATATCTTCCAAGACCAAAACTTTACCATGCCAACCAACTGTTTAATTCAAGAAACACCAATTGATGACCAAATTGCTTCAGCTTTTCTCTCATCTTCACCTCCAAGTCATCAACTTGAAAATCTTTCACTATGTCAAGTTGGTTTAGATGGATTTGGTGATTACTCTGTTAAATCAGAGGACTTTCATGTCAATTTTGAGTCTGATTTTGGTTCTAGTAACACTTTAATGGTGCCTCAAAGTTGTGCAGAGAATCATGATGTGAAGTTGATGCAGAGGAGTTTTAGTAGCAATTCATTTGATAATAATAAACCAAGTTTCTCAATTTTTACACCTCAGCTTGATAGTTTAATTGAGTCTCCAAATTTCCAAACACCCGCACTTAGCTCCCCTGATGAAAACAGCTTTTCTACAGGTCAAATGAGAAGGGTTTGCAGCACTGGTGACTTGCAAGTTAGTCCTACATCTTAATTCCCATTTTTCTAGCATTTTTTTAAAGCGTTCGGAAAAAACAAAATGACAACTTTTGCTATTTGAAATAAGGGCGGAACTATATTTTCACTTGCGAGTTTAGCAGGATTCAATAGTAGTTTTAGTTATTTAAAAATTTCACTTACCGTGTGTAAAAAATAAATTCAGAACTCAATAAACTGTTTTTTCTAGAATCCAGAACTCATAAACTCAATATCATAGTTTTATTTTTGTTGAAAACTCTTTTAAGTATAATATTTTATATGCTCGCACCTTAACATGTTTAAAACTACATATTTCCTGGACAGCTTTCAATGTCTCAATCTATTTAAATCTTTTTTCTTAATTTTTTATAATCAATCAAACATCTTCATATAAATAAAATGAACGGTAAACTTTTTATTCAAATTAACAAAAAAAAAATAAAGGAATATTTGAAACTTTCTTGATTATTTTACCTTTTTATAACAGATGAAGACAAGTCAAACAAGAAACACTTTATCTTCAAGTCCATTATCAGGAGAAAGAACATTCATAGAAGAAGCAGCAAATATCAAAGTGGGGCGTTATAGTGCTGAAGAAAGAAAAGAGAGGATTCATAGGTACAGAGCAAAAAGAACCCAAAGAAATTTTAACAAGACCATTAAGGTAATTAATTAAGACAATTTTTCCTCCTACTTCTTTTAGGATTAATTACATGTACTAATGTTTATTACAATGATATAACAACAGTATGCATGTCGGAAAACACTAGCCGACAATCGTCCAAGGATACGTGGCAGATTTGCACGTAATGATGAAGCTGGTATAGAGATTCCAAAAACTACAATATTTAATAGATTTGAAGATGAAGATGATCTTTGGGTAATATTCTCTCTTACACTTTTTCTTAAACAAGAAAAAAAGAACCCCACTTTCAAATCTTTATTTTATCAATCAATCAACCAAAAAGCTTTATTCTTTCTAGAATTTTGTGCTATTTCATGCATTATATGTCAGTGGCTGATTCAACAATGAACTCTCGAGTTTAGCAGAACTCACTACTTCTTAATCGAATCCTATAAAAAGATGTACATATATCGTCACGTCATCTAAATTTTGAATCTGTCACCGTGCATTATTATTATTTCTTGTTTTCCACCCAATGTTTGATGTCTGTTTTGCGGTCCCGTCTAATGGGTTTTGCATCGTGTAAGGCCTATTAAAAAGAAAATCGTGGCGCTTCATACCAAAATATTTTCCAATCCCGGGACTCGAGCATGAGATCAACGATTGAGGGTGGAGGGATCCTATATCGATCCCCACCGTAACCCTTAATTAGTGATTTGCATAATTGAAGTTCTTGATTAACGAGTTAAAAAAAAAAAAAAAAAAAGGTCCTTAGTCTTGTATTGAACTTTCTTTTTTATATAATTTTGTGGTTGTAGATTGAGGGAGTTCATGAAGAGGAAGAAAATCAAGGCTCAAAAGGGAGAAGACAATTCTATCACAACTTTGGTTCAATGACACAGTATCATCAACAATATTCAAGCCACTGAGTTGGGTCGTGATGAGAGATTTGTTTTATAATTAAGTGGTTAAAGTTTGGATTAATTACCTTGACTAATGACCGTGCAAATTAAGGACTATATTAGCACATGGGAGCAAAGATACGGCAGATGGTAGCTTTGCTTTATGAATAAGTTAATTAGGTGCTCTTGCAAGTGCTACAATTTATATGTCTATGGAAGGAGTAGACTAGCTAGTAATGAGAAGAAACTGTTTTTCTCTCTTTTTTAAAATTTTATTTAGGGGCTTAATTACGGGGCCATGTACAACTTATTGTCCTCTATTTTATTAAAATTAAGATTACTATCAACTGAATCTGTAAATAAATATGGTTGTTTTATTTATGTCTAATAATGGTATTATTGAGTATGAGTTGATTATGACAAGTGCAATTCTACCATGTTATGCATGTTTGGAAATAATCGTTTTAGAAGAATCTGAAATTTGCAGAATATACGTACGGCTAAACCATGCAAAATGCATGGGATGGGATGCTTGTTGCCTAGTTAAACCATATATGCATATAATGAAGACCTACAGCCAAAGAAAAAAAGTTCTTTGTTTTAAGGCCAAAGGTGCAAATATACCCCTTAACTTTGAGATTTAGAGCAGATATACCCCTCGTTATAAAACTAGTGTATATATACCCCTGTCATTACAAAATGATGCAAATATACCCCTGCCGTTACAAAATGGTGCAAATATACTCTTTTACAGGATTTGTAAGATAATATTTGTCGTGATTATTCTCATTCCTTGAATAGATTAATATACAACATTTACAACATAATTGTAGGCTACAAATTAGGAACTAATTTGACTAATATAATTCTAACATACGCTATCCTAAAATAGAAGATTACAAAATATATTTGACTAAATATTTACATAATCTAACACCCCCCCGCAATCGAAGCGGTAGGTTTACGAACGGTTAGACTGTCCCGAAAATCATCAAATAGTACGCGCGGAAGACCTTTGGTGAAAATGTCGGCAATCTGATAACGGGACGGAACATGTAGGACACGAACCTCTCCACGTCTAACCTTTTCACGAACAAAGTGAATGTCCATTTCAATATTCTTGGTACGTTGATGTTGTACCGGATTTCAGACAAATAAATGGCACTCACATTGTCACAATAGACCAAAGTTGCTTTACGAATAGGACAATTGAGTTCAAGCAACATATTACGAATCTAACAAGATTCAGAGACAACATTAGCAACCCCTCTGTACTCAGCTTCAGCACTAGACTTAGATAGAGTAGGTTGGCGATTTGAAGACCAAGAAATCAAGTTATCCCCAAAATATACACAATAACCCGATGTGGAGCGTCGAGTGTCTGGACATCCTCCCCAATCAGCATCTGTATATGATAGTAGTAACTGTAGAGAGGTTTTGTATAAATGTATACCAAAGTCAATCGTACCACGAATGTAACGCAAAATGCGTTTTAATGCTTCCATATGCTCGACTTTGGGATCATGCATAAACAAGCAAACCTGTTGGACTGCGTACGAGATGTCTAGCCGAGTAAATGTCAAGTATTGCAAAGCACCTGCCAGCCGATGATACTTCGTAGGATCTTCATACGGGGCGCTCGAATTGGCGCTGAGTTTGCCTTTTGTATCAACTGGTGTGGGGCAAGGCTTACATTGTGACATGCCTGCCCTGTCAAGAATATCCTCTACATAAGAACTCTGAGACATGAATAGGCTATTTTTTTCCCGGGAGACGGCAATTCCCAAAAAATAGCTCAACGGACCCAAGTCTTTCATTGCAAATTCCGTAGCTAACTTGGACATAATTCCGAGTCTAAGAGAGTCTGAAGATGCAGTTAGAATAATATCATCAACATATAACAGAATGTAAGCAGTATCCTTTCCACGACAATAAGTGAAGAGAGAGTTGTCAGATGTACTATGCGAGAAACCAATGGTTGCCACAAAATCAGCAAAACGCTGATACCATGCTCGGGGTGCCTGTTTCAAGCCATAAAGAGACTTATGCAAGAGACAAACATGATCGGGACGAGCCGGATCTCGGAATCCCAGGGGCTGATACATATAGATGGTCTCATTCAAGTTGCCATGTAAGAAAACATTCTTTACATCAAGTTGGTGAATGGGCTAAGAGTGAGATAAAGCAATAGTAAGTACCACACGGATAGTTGCCGGTTTGACGACCGGACTGAAAGTCTCGTCACAACCAACACCTTCCCGTTGAGACCTGCCATCACCTACAAGATGGGCTTTATGCCTCTCAAAAGAACCATCGGATTTCTTTTTATGCCGAAAAATCCATAAAGACCGAATAATATTAGCATTTGAAGGACGAGAAACCAACTCCCAAGTCTTACTATCAATAAGAGCATTATATTCATCTTGCATAGCATTTTTCCAATTCGGGTCATTAAGCGCACCGACTGGATTCCGGGGAATAGGGGAGATGGAATTGGTGGTATTTCAAGTTCGGCTTAAATACCCCATGTTGACTACGTATAGTCATGCGAGGAGCGGGTGGGGGGCTAGCAGGGATGGGGCTGCTGCCGTGGTGGGGGGCTGGCAGCGAGGGAGACGGAGGGGCTGGCAGTGGTGAGACTGCTGGTTGGACCGCGGCAGGATTGGGAAGGAGCTGGCGGGCAGCTGGGGTGGTGGTAGGAATTTGCTGGACAGGCGACGAGGAAGGAGCAGTGGCCTGGTCATGCAACAAATGTATTCTCAATGGGGAATTATCATCACCCAAAAACTCATATGAGGTAGGAGATGAATTATTTATTTGTGAAAAAGGAAAGGAACTTTCATCAAACCACACATGCCGGGCTATGATTATTTTTCGGCTCGGTAAATCATAGCATTTGTACCCCCGATGATTGGAAGGATATCCTAGGAAAACACACGGAGTGGACCTACATTATAGCTTATGAATTTGTGTGGAAGGAAAAAGAGGAAAGCATAGACAGCCAAAAACTTGGAGATGAGAGTAAGATGGATTCTTTTGATAGAGAATCTGAGTGGGTGTCTTATATGATAAGATTTTAGAAGGGAGAATATTGTGGAGGTATGTTGCCATGGCCAAGGTGTGATGCCAATAGGAGGGGGGCATAGATGCATGGGCAAGAAGTGTACGAACAATATTATTTATGGATTTAATTTTCCGTTCCGCCTTACCATTTTGGGGTGAGGTGTGTGGACAAGAAAATCGGAAAAGCATCCCATTTTGTTCACAACATTTATGAAAAGGACCATTATCAAATTCACGCCCGTTGTCACATTGAAAGGTTTTGATTTCTTTTTCAAACTGAGTGCGAATGAAAATCCGGAAAGACAAGAAACAATCATAAACTTGGGACTTTGTTTTGATGGGAAAAGTCCAAAGAAAATTAGTATAATTGTCAAGAAATAAAACATAATATCTGTGACCACAAGAGCTAAGAACAGGTGAAGTCCATAAATCACTCTGAACAATGTCAAAGGGCATAGTAGTAGTTGAAAGAGAATCATAAAAAGGAATTTTAATTAACTTCCCCAAAGGGCAAGAATGACAAACATTGGTTCGAGCCTTATTACATTCAATCAAATTACTACGACGTAAAGAACTAAGAATTACATCCCCGGGGTGACCTAAACGGGGTGCCAAATATGAGGAGAGATGACTGTAAAAGCAGATGGTGCGGAAGACGAGATGGCTTGATAATTTTTGAAGAATGGATAAAGATCACCCGTACTCTCACATCTCATGAGTTTGCTCCCCGTCCGTAAATCCTTCACAGAAAAGCCAAAAGGATTAAATTCAACAGAAACCATATTATCGATAGTAAATTTACGAACGGAAATAAGGTTTTTGATGAGTTTAGGTGCATGTAAAACATTTTTTAGGTTTAGGGAGGGATTTACTTGAAGGGATGTATGACCATAACCACGAATCGGAATCATGTTACCATTACCAACAACAATGCCATTATTTTTGCTCAATTGACAGTAAGACGAGAGAGTACCTTGGGAGTTAGTCATGTGAGATGTGGCTCCAGTGTCCATGTACCAATTATTGTCATCGGGCGGATTCAAAGACATTGTGTGCATAGCCTGATCAATATCCGTGGGCGCATACCCACCATGTGATGACGAGGCTGCCGAGTAGAACGACTGTGGAGGACGAGGACCAAGAACTCCTTGCTGTGACGGTGCTGGGCGTGGCTGCTGCCAGCCGCGAGGCTGCTGCCACCCAGCGATGGGGTACGGGCACGGTAGGGTGGCCCACGGCTGTGGCCCCCAAGCAGCTCACGGTGGAAAAAACCACGACGGGGCAGTGGCCCCTTGGTGCTGCGACGTGGCGGGCTGGTTGGCCTGGGCGTTGTTCCGGCTGCCCCCGCCGCTGCTTTGCCCATTCCCGGTGCCACCGCGGTTGTTGTTGCGGTTGCCGCCGCTGCGACCGCGGTTGTTCTTCTTTCCACGATTGTGAAATTTCGTCGATTGTTGAAGGTATTTTCAGAATCTTTAGGCTGCCCATTACCAGAGAAATTATGAGGATTAATATTGTGGGAAATGAGAGCAGCATTCGACCCGGAGTCGTGAATGGCGTCCTCGCCATGGCTGTCTTCCTCAAGTTCGAGCATCGACCGGACAACGTCAAAAGATGGGAGAGGAGTACGGTGCTGCACCGTTGTTCGAAAAGTTTTATATTCTTTCGATAACCCTCGCAGAAGACGAAGCACAAGTCGTTCGTCGGAAACTTTGTGGCCGACGTTGGCGAGATTGTCTGCAAGAACTTTTAGCGTGGTGCAGTATGCTTTCACATTCGGAAAGTCCACCAATTTGGTGTTTGTGAATTTTGCATCAAGAGCAAGAGCCCTAGCCGATTTGTTGTCCTGAAAGAGATGAACAAGGCGATTCCAAGCCTCGACTGCGGTGTCCTCTTGATGAATGATCGTGTTGAGAAGATCATTCGATATTGTACCATATATCCATTGTCGAACGATGTCATCTAGCCGTTCCCATAGAGTCTTTGTAGCAAGTTTCTCGGCTGCTGTTGCCGGAAGTGGCACGGTGGGGGAGGCAGGAGGTAATATGTAGTCGATCACCAAGTTTGCTCGGCAATGGAGCTTGAAGAGGGTAGCCCAGTTATTGTATTGGCTTCGTTCATAGTCAAGAACAATAGGAATGCATGATTTGATATTGGTGACTGTAGTCGCAGGATGCAACTTGGACGTGTCAGCCATGGGGAGGAGGAGAAGGAAGGGCCGAAGAGTAGAAAAATGAAGAAGAGGTCGGCGGCTAGGGTTTAGGATGCTAGGGTTTTTGGAGAGACCTAATCTGATACCATGTAAGATAATATTTGTCGTGATTATTCTCATTCCTTGAATAGGTTAATATACAACATTTACAACATAATTGTAGGCTACAAATTAGGAACTAATTTGACTAATATAATTCTAACATACGCTATCCTAAAATAGAAGATTACAAAATATATTTGACTAAATATTTACATAATCTAACAGGATTTTAAAAAATTATTTAGGTTATTTTTTAATTAAAAAAAAATGTCACGTGACTTTAAAAAAAGTCTGCCCATTTTTTTTAGTAGACATGCTTTTTTAAAGCCACATAGTAATTTTTTTTCTGGTGGGTTGGGTCTGGTTCGTTTAAAAAAATGGGTAGACTTATTTTTTTAAAGTCACAGAGATATTTTTTTAAACGAACCAGACCCGACAAACAAGAAAAAAAAATTATCATGTGGATTTAGAAAAATATGTCTACTAAAAAAAATAGGTAGACTTTTTTTTTTAAGTCACATGATATTTTTTTTAATTAAAAAATAACCTAAATGATTTTTTTTTAAAAAATATCGTCATCGAAAAGGGTATATTAACACCATTTTGTAATAGCAGGGGTATATTTGCACTATTTTGTAATGGCAGGGGTATATTTGCACCATTTTGTAACGACAGGAGCATATTTGCACCATTTTGTAACAGCAGGGGTATATATACACCACTTTTGTAACGAGGGATATATCTGCTCTAGATCGCAAAGTTGAGGGGTATATTTGCACCTTTCTCCTTGATTTAAACGTTGTTATATTAGCAATCAGTGTTGGAGTTAGGATTTTTATTTTAAAAAATAAAATATAAAAAAATAAACACATGAAGGTAAACCAAGGGAATTCTACACATGCGTGTGCACGCACGCACACGCACGCATATATTAAAGTTACCTAGCGAAGGGTATCAATTGACGCCCTTAATGGACACAGATGGCTCCACCACTACTAAAAACAAAACATGCAACTTGCTATAACATATTAAAATATATTGGTAGTGTAAAAAATATTTACACTGTTAATTTGTATATGTTAAATCTAGTTTTTTTTTAATATTAATAAAAGATGATATTGTTATATGTAATGATATATTAAGCTAGCCCAAGTTGAGGTAGTACCCCTTTTAGAGTTTTGTCTTCTCATCACGCATGATTGCTTGTTCAAATCACATTTAGCGCCTCTAATTTCTAATTGGCATTTCCAAAATTGATGAGTTTATATATACTACAACAATTGTTATAAAAAACATAGCTATACTTAGATTTTAAGGGACCTAATAAGAACATTAAACCTATCCTCCGTAAATTAAGGTCTCGGGTTTAAGTCTTTAGAATGAAAAAGATTTCCGGTAGATAATGCACAAAAAAGTGCGCGGATTGTCCTTCACATGGACTGGTCTTTAATCTTTGCCGCTCAAATCGGTGGTCTTTAATTTTTGTCCCTACTTTAATGAAAATTTGTAAGCCAAAGTACCCTTATTTGCTGGTCTATGAAACCAGAGATTCGGGTTCCAACACCAGTTGAGGCAAAAGAAAAAAAATAATTTCGCAAGGCAGAATTTCATATCAACTTCTGTCTATTCGGGCAAAAGTTCTGTAGTATCCTAGAGAACTATAGACATAACTTCTATATAAAAATTATGCCTTAAGGCATAACTTCTCTATACAGAAATGAAGCCTTAATTGGATATAGTTCTGTAGGATAACTTAATTTCTATGGAATCATGCCTTAAAGCATAACTTTACCCCCAATAGGCATAGTTTACTATGAAACCTTGCCTTATGATTTTTTTTTTCTATTGGTGTTCGAACCCTGAATCTCAAGATGTTTTCGACCACTTCAGGTGCCGAAGGGTAAAATAAAGACCAGAGATTTGGGGGGCAAAAATGAAAGACCACACTCGAAATAGGGCAGTTGTGCGAATAACCCGAGATGCATGTGTTTCTCTTTATGGGCCTTACGCAACATGAACCCGAACTGATTATCGGAATCCCAAAACAAATATTAGACACGAAATTAAAAAAATAAAAATACTAACCTCTTTAAAAACGAAAAATAGGAAATGGAAGAAGTGAACAGACAGTAGAACGAGAAAGTAACCCAAAATTTCAAGTGGACAGCACATGAACAACAGACAGATCGTGGAGATAAGAAGAATAAACAAATAATATGCAGTAAACGAAGACAAAGTGGACATAGAGAATAACTGTGTTATGAATGTATATATTGTGGGTTAGTCAACCGAAAGCCATCACTAATTACTACCATATATCTTTAGTCTATTTACAGTCTACACAAAGAGCCCCCCACGCACACCCACCCCCCCCCCCCTCTTCCGAGGTTATATACCTGCAAAAGTTAAAGAGTCCGAAATCAAAATGACCCATTAAAAATCAAAGTGAACCAAAATACCCCTAAAAACATTTGGTACCAAAGTACCTTTGGCGCAGTATTTTACTGCGCTAAAACACTTTTACTGCGCTAAACCAAAACTCTCCCTCTCCTATAGCCCAGTAAAATACTGCGCTATAGGACTCCACCATGAAAACCCTTCGGCTCCACCACTGGTCCCTCCAGTGGCGTTAAAAAAATTTCAAAAACGCCATTGGAGGCGATTTAAGGTGGTCCCCACTTGTTTGTTTTTTTAATCTGTAATGTCCACGTGGCATTTTAAAATGATGTGGAAATGACGTGTAAGCGGTTGTATTGCACGCATAATGATCGAGCCGAAGAGGGGTTTAAAATGCTCAGTTTTTAAGGGTAGAAGGGTTCAGTTTGCAAACTCGTAAGTACAAACACCGGGATGACAAAAATGGGTAAGTACAGGGGCCTATCAGGTTATTCTGCCTAAATTTGTTACATACATTATATTGTACGCATGTTTAACATTCAATCGTCGTTAATTTCCCAAAAAAAAAAGTTAAATTTCATTTTTTTTTTGGTTTGATCGGCTGGGCAGTGGCTTTTGCCACTGTTCCCTTTTTTTCATTTTTATTTTGGCAAATTCATTAATTGTTAAATGTGTATGAATTGTTAATTTGTTAAATGTTTATGAATTGTTAAGTTGCTATATGTTTATGAGTTGTTAATTTGTTAATTGTTTATGAATTGTTAATTGTTTATGAATTGTTAATTGTTTATGAATTGTTAATGAATTATTATTTTGTTAATTGATTATTCGTTAAATATTGATTATGAATTAATTAGTTGTTAAATATTGGTTATGAATTGAAAAAAGTTGATTGTTAATGAATTATTATTTTGTTAACACTTTGTTTGGATGATTGTTATGTATTGTTTCATAATGTATCGTATTGTGTTGTACTGTATAGGACCAAATCAGTCGTTACATAAAATAGGACCTTTCGCCATTACATAATGATGGATTTAACGATACGATACAATAAAATTAAAGTAACAATCAAAGCAACTATTGTATTTAAACTAACAACACAATACGATACAATAGGTAACAACCATCTAAACAAGTTGTAAATGATTATGAATAGTTAAATCTATATTATTTTAAAAGCATAAATATATATGTTAAATAAAAAAATATTATCTAAAAAAGAATAGTTAAAGTTCTCCTTTTAAATAAAAAAAGATTATCTAAAAAAGAATAGTTAAAGTTCTTCTTTTCATAAATACATAGGTTAACGATAAAAATGTAAAGTTTGTAGGAAAATATGTGGTCGACGAATATACTCTTTTAGTCCAATTTTATCATATTTGTGTTGGCTATTTGATCAACTAAAAATATATCACATATTCTAAATAGAGTTCTAAACAAATATTACTGCTGAATTTCGATTCCCAAACTAATAAACTTAAAAGTCTGTGCCATCACATAATTCAAAACCCCGTGTCCTTACAATCACATATTAAATTTACTGCACATTTAATATGACGAAAGTTATGTTGAAAATAATTATTTTCTTCTAATATTTGGTTGGAGAGTGAAAATAATTTTTGAAAAAGACTATCGAATAAAGATTTATACATTCAAAATAAATAATGTATTCAAGATAATAAGTAGATATTTTTTTTCGAAGTTTCTTATCAATAGAATATAAATAATATTATAAAAATCGACACGAAATATTCGTGCAACGCACGTACATAGAGACTACATACCCCTAAAATATAGTAATCTCCTATTATGTTAATTATGCCATTGTTATTTTATTTATTTGTGAAATTGTTTATCCCATGTTAATTATTCACAAGATATAATACAACATAATTCACATATTCCCTATAAATTATTAAATAATTAATATAATTTCACTTTCATTTCAAGAATAATGACTAATTTAGTTTGTACAGACCGTGCTCTTTCATGGATCCGAATGTTCCCCCCGGGCCTGATGATCACCCGGGGCCCGCTGTTCACTCGGGGCCCGATGATAGATCAGTATTGTCTTTGCAAGGAAATCATAGGTCAGAGTTATTATGGGCTGGTACTATAGGGATATCGACTAGGCTCCGTCCCCGTAGGCTGCAGAGAGCGTGGACTCTTTTACGCGACCCCCGCCCCCCCCCCCCCCCCCACCTTTGCCTCTTAGAGATATTGTTTCGGGCAGCATCTATCGTTGCGTGTCCGTTGGTCGGGTACAGCATGATTGGGCGCTCATTACGGCCATGGTTTAGCGGTGGAGGCCGGAGACACATACGTTCCATCTTCGCACTGGTGAGGCCTCGATTACACTTCAGGATGTGGAGGTCTTCTTTGGAGTGCGAGTAGATGGAGAGCCATTATACACTCGATACGAGCCTCCTCCTGGTAGGACATGGGTGACAGAGTTGACTAGGCTCACTCACTTCGTGCCTGATGCCGCAACCCAGATCTCGGGACAGAGTCGGGTTCAGCTTAGTGCACTTTGCACTTATTTGGAAGGTCTGGATCCCGTTGTGGACGGCACCCAACAGGACGTTGTTGATCGTCATACCCGTTTGTACCTACTTATTATATTCGGGGGCATCTTGTTCCCAAACTCATCGGGTGCCTTTGTCAGTTTACGATATTTGGTTTTCTTGGAGCATCTGGACCTCTTGGGAGACTACAGCTAGGACGGTGCTATTTTGGCGTATCTTTAAAGATGCCTATACCGAGCGTCTATTGGTGCTGTCAGCGATGTGTGTGGATTTTTTGCTCTTCTCCAGGTAATATTTTAAGTGTGTGTTCCTTTAATGTAAACAAACCTCTTGAAACGACGACTAAAAAATCGTATTTTCTAATATCGCTTATAGTTATGGGCGTGGTAGAGGATGTTGTCTTTTCAGCCCGTACCTAGGCATCACCTCGAGATTGACATGCCTTATGCGAGGAGGTGGATAGCGAGTTTTGACCGGGATGTGGATACGCACCACAATATTCTTCAATTCCGGGACCAGCTTGATTACATGGCGGACGATGCGGTAAAACTATTTAACTTTACATTATTAATTTAATTAAACGTCTTTTCTACTTGGTGATCACTTATTTGTATTTATATGTTATGTAGCTATTTATATGGATGCCGTATGCAGCTATATTAGATAGTTTGCCGGCCTTTTGCAGGGCAGGTCAAGGGGTTTGGAGGTCACGGTGTCCATTGATACACCTAAACATCGTAGAAGACCACATGCCCGAGCGCGTCTTATGACAGTTTGGGCATACACAGAGTATACCCCCTGACATCCGTCATGAGCTCCGATACTACCAGCGGGACGATCGAGCTGTCGTTGATGATGATTTTCTGGCTTTCATGGTTGTCCTGCTCCACCGTTGGGAGAACAGGTTGGGCACTTTAGCGGTGGTCGGCCATTTGATTCCCATTGAGGATTATATGCGTCGGTATCATCGGATCACATACCGATCGATTGGCAACCCAGCTTTGCGTCTCGCAAGGACGTAGGATGCTCAGCACTCGTGGGGCAGTACGAGGCATTGGTAAGTTTATCGTATTTAGATTTATTTAATTGCATTAATTGTTACGTTTTAAAAAATAACTTTTTTTTTTACTGTTGAGCACAAATGCAGCTGGTGGACGTATAGCGATTACGCATATTGGGTTTAGAGTATATGCCTTACCCCGGGCTTGCGGCGTTTGCGGCGGAGATGGTACGAATATCCGAGGATGGTATCTGGCAGGCAGGAGAGATTAGACGCATGCAGGAGCCTGTTCCAGAGGCTGAGTATCAGCCAGCGCCAGGAGGAGGACCTGGTGTTGCCAGAGAAGGAGGCTGTGCTGCTAGAGGAAGCCGTGCTGCCAGAGAACGCGGTGCGCGTACAGGTGCTGCTGCTAGAGGACCTGGTGGTGGAGGACACCATCTGGTAGATGAGGCAGATGAGGCCGATCCCATTCCAGAGGACGTTCCCATTCTAGTCCATCCGCAGCCGTTCCAGGCCGGTGGCAGCTCAGCTACGTTTACGCCGGCGCTCCTACTTGCTGAGATACTTGGGTCTTCATCACAGCCGAGCCAGAATGCATATATGGAGGAGCGTGATAACGACGATTGGGCGGTGTTACACGCTTCATTAGCTAATGAGTGGCCTGTGAAGAATTTAGAGGGAGCCAGGATTCTTGACTTCGATGAGTTTTTGATCCCGGTTAGTATTTAAAATACTTATTTGTTCATTTAAATTACTTATTTTAAATATATATGTTACTCATTATTTAGTAATATTTTATAATTTAGGATTCGGCGCTAGGGAGTCCGCCAGAGCCACCCACTCAGGCGTTTTCTCATGGGCCTGCCGAGCCAGCAGTATCTTCCCATGTGACTGTCGAGCCACAGGTAAGCTTTTTATTAAAATTAATTTTATTCAATATAAGGTCAATATTTAAAATACATATTTGATTAGTTAAAGTACTTATTTTAAATATGTATGTTACTTATTATTTTGTTTTTTTCATATTATAGGATTCGGCGCCAGTGGGTCCACAGGAGCGACCCATTGAGGAGCCTTCTAATCAGCTTGCCGAGGTAGAGGTGTCTTATCATGAGACTATCGAGGCGCAGGTAAGATTTTTACTTAAAATCAATTTTATTCAATATAAGGTAAATATTTATTTAATTTTTATAACCTTTATTTAGACTTCGAACAGCATCTCGTCCATGAGACTACATCATATTCCGCACCAGCCCCATCTCAGACGCCTACAGACCCACCTCAGGAGCATACTCAGGCACCTGTCGATACATAGGTTTGATTATTCAACAAATACAGAGGACTTCAATTGAATAAATAAGAAATGGTACTAATTATTATATATTTTTCAGGTTCATCCTTCGGCGCCTGCGGTGGCGACTCCAGACGAGGAAAAGATCGAGTTTCCAGACCCAGCTCAGCCTGAGGTTCTGATTGTGCTAGCGGGACTAGATCCCAAGAAGAAGCACATTCTAGTCAAGGGCGCATGGGCCAGGGCAAGAGGAGATCATCATGACTTGGAACTCCCGGTTATTAAGAGGAAAAGGGGCGATGGAGACGATGACGAGGGCAGTGGGGATGGTATGATCCTTAGGCCTAGGGATAGTCTCAGGCATACCACATGTGGGACCCATCCACAATAGTGTATATACAATAGTGTTGTACAGTTTAAGTAAATATTATATATTTTTTGCATTTCTATTTATATTTATAAATATTATCTTAGTCTTTATTATTGTTTGTAGTGTCACATCCTAAATTGATAATAAAAAAAAAACGTGACACATTCGAAATAAAGTTAAGCATTAATTTAAAAATAACACGAAACCCTAAAACATAAATAACGTAAAGCTAATGACTACAAGTCTTCAAACAAAAAAGGACTTTGAGCACTTTTCAACTACTAAAACGATAATCCAAACTTTTGCGTATCCTTGGTGTATTGAGCCTACCTTATTAATCGTACAAATATAAGTAGGGTTCTATATAAAATATTAAAATTTCGTAGTCTCAAAGCATGATTAATATACGGCTAAACTTATAAGTAAAAAAGTGTGAAAATGTAATAAGAGGCTGTTTTGGGAAAATGGTGGAGTCCTATAGCGCAGTATTTTACTGCGCTATAGGAGAGAGAGAGAGTTTGGTTTAGCGCAGTATTTTACTGCGCTAAAGCACTTAACGGCTCCGTCCGGTTAAGTGCTTTAGCGCAGTATAGGTACTTTTGTACCAATTTTTTTTTTTTGGGTATTTTGGTTCACTTTGATTTTTAATGGGTCATTTTGGTTCCGGACTCAAAAGTTTTACACATTACCAATGTATTTCACATGCATTATACCCAAACTAGCAAGTATGTTGCCTTATTTTCTCGGTTATTAATTGTTTTATGATAATAAATCACCTGTAATTATTTTTTAGGTGCCTTGATAGTATAATTGTAATGTCAATACATAGAAGTTTAACTCATGCAGAAATACTAAGCTTCAACTTGATTTTAATTTCGGAGGGGGTTGGTGAACATGAAAATTGAAACTACTGAAGTATATAACCTTACAACTTTAAAAGTTGTGATAAAATAATAAGGACCCCTCTATCTGTAAATCAAAGATCGAACTCTGGAAATTGATTCACCTTCGATAGAAAGCTCTATTCTCATAATGAGATTTTTCTTCGCAAATCCAAATTAACCTGATACAAAGGCAAGTACACTTCTCTTTTCTTTTGTGTGCCTTTTTCCTGTATATTGGTTAGAACGAGAAATTTCATCATGGTGACACATGGATTGTTTGTTTGTAGTTTATTACAATAAAAAGATCCCACTCGTTATGGTTTATTAACTAGTGTCATTCGTGCACATATGCTATGACTATCTTCTGTCATTATTGAAAAGCAGATCTTATTTCTTTTTTAAAAATGGTTGAAAAAGAGGAAGGAGAAGACGAAAATTTTGACAAGCATTGAAGAATTGTTCTTCAGAATAAGCAAAAGCTAGTCCAAAAACAATTGTTTTTGTTTGTTTTAAAACAAACATTTTTAATTCATTGTCTTCTCATTCCTCCCATAAAGCATTGAGTTTTAAATATTTTTTCAGGTATCTTACAATTATTTTTTGGTCCAATCGAACTCCTAATCTATAGCAATGCAATGATAGGGTATTGAAGTTGAAACTTACTAGTACTAATATATTTAATTTAATGGAAATGGACTTATTCTTTCATGAGAAGAGTGTCTTGGTCAAAAGTGATCATATTCCTATTGGAATCTTTGTTATGTTGGAGGTGTTTGTTGATCAACTTAAATATGATTTCTTTCGCATTTTGCTCATTCCATTAACTATAGTTGGTTCTCACTTTGGACTATTTTCCTCTCAAGAATTCATTAAAGTACTCAAATATTTCCATAAGAAGAATAAAGCGCTTGCAATTAGAAATGGAAAGAGTAAAATTAGACCAAGATAGTACGACAAAATGATTAAAAATGCTATCTTTTTATAAGGTGCAAACTTTGTAACATGGAAAGGAAAATGCTGCAAATTAAGTCTTTCTTCTATATTTTTAATCAAGGTCTTGCGTTCGAGTCTTAAAAACTAATAAAAGTAGGTATAGAAAGTTTTTTTCCCCTTTAGTAAGGCTTACGCGGCGCGAATCCAAATTAATTTGTGTACCAAAACATATATTGAACATTAAGTTAAAAAAAAAAAAAGTCTCTATTTTGCTCCAAATTCATTACTATAATATTTCACTTGAAAATTCTGTTCAATTACATACATGGTTCTCGAGTTTAAAACTACTCTAGGTTCAGTATAAAAGTTCAAAGACTTATATAATCATGTCTTTTATTGATTCAATTTCCTTCCTTTTTGTAGGTTCTACGTATCAATTTACGATGCTTCATCTGAAAGAAAAGAATCAAAATTATGTCAGACATTAAAAGAAGAATCGGCATAAAAAGATTCCTAGTGTATCATACGGTCAAATATCTAAATGATTTAAGGACCAATTAATTGGATATAGTACACTAGCCAATATGATTGCTTTGGAACATTTGAACTTTAAATATTCTATCACACAAATGGAAACCGTAAAAATGAACTGTTAATTCCTAACTAAAATAATAAATAAAGACCAATAATGACAAACACAAAGAGCTATGAAAAAAAAAATACTTATCAGATTCGGTCTTTGCAATATCCCGTCCTTTTTTCTGATTCTTTGGAGATGCTTCTTGCTTCTTTTTTAGGGTTCACAACTAAATTTTATCTTAATTTCATCTTTGATAGGTGTCAGATCATTTATAAGAATAATTGAGTCACAACTTCTCTTAGACTGATAAGAAATTGAATTAAAGATGGCATCGAAGTGTTAGCTAGTCAAAGAAAAGGAGTTTTTGGGCATATTTCTGAATAAAACTCTCATAAACTTTCTAGTAAAGGAGGTAGCTTGTCATTTCATTAATAAAAGATGGTGGCAACTAATAATTAAATAAATAAAGTTGCTTCTAAAAAAGATGCTAATCAAGCTTTGGAAAGTGGTTTTTTCATCTGTGCCTACTTCCTAGAAAAGCATGTCTTTGGCTTAATTATGGAATATATACACACACAAATGAATACATTCTTGTTAAAACATAAAACTACTGAGGAATATGGTGAAATAGACGAGATCCTTTCTCCATTATTTAGAGGTTTTAGTTTTTGAACTCTAATATAAAAAAATTCTTGGCAAAAAATGTTTCTTCTAATTAGACGTGGTTTTTTAACTCTTAATAGAAAAATTCTTGCAAAGATGCTTCTTCTAATTAGGCCATCTGCGACACCAATCTGAATTAATTAAATCAGTGAGTTCCGAATATAAGATAATATAAAAGAATAAATGCTTGTTTCCTTTACTAGTTTTTTTTTTTTTTTTACTCGCATTTGAGCTGTACATTAAAAAGCATGTCTTTGTCTTGTCAAATACTTCTGAGCAAAGAAAATGCAGTCTACCAAACATATACGTGGATATTGGGGAAACACGCACATTTTTATTTTTGTTTACACATATACTAACAATTTTAAGATATATGGAAGCAGCCTAAAATTATTTTTTTATTATGAGAGAGCAAACTCATAATTATGAGGTCACAACAAAATGTCGATTAAAAGACATTCTGCCGACCACATTTTTATCAAGGGCTCAAATAGTTTAGCAAAAATATATATATAACTCTTGATTTGACAGCACAGAAAGGGGTTGATCAAATATAATTTTATGAGGTTCTTTTTATCTTTTATTAGTACTAATAAATTACATCTCCTAGGCTTTAGGGTTTGAAATTCCTTGACTGAACTTTCTGATAAACTATAAAATAAAAAGGTCCCATGTTCTTCTATAACTTTTTCCTTAAAGAATTTTAAAAATTGTGCTCTAGTAGTTAAATATTATTATTTGTTGCTAGTACTTTTCTTGTTCAACGGAGAGAATTTATTCAACAAATGGTTAAATTAATATTACACTAGTAGTTCATAACTAAATTATAACGGTGAAGAAGCTAATTACAATTATGTTTATGCCTAATATGCATCTCTTTTGTTAGGGCAGCATATATAGTACATTTGTGGCATATAGTCAAAAATTAATCAGACCTAAGAGCTATTAGCTTGGCTGATTGCTATTTTGTAAATCATTTATTAGCTTGGCTGATTACTATTTTGTAAATCATTAAATTTTGCTTTCTAGATTTAATCCTAGAAAATCTAATTAAGAAAAAAAGCACGTTTTTTACAGTCTGTTATTTCAAAATATATAGTGCAAAGTTTGCATTTCATTAATTTCATAAGTAATTTATTCTAATTAGGTTTGCATATATGAGCTCTAGGAACAAACAAATTAAAAAAGACAAAAGGAATAAGAAAAAGAAGACAACAAATTAAAATGAGCAATGAAAATTAAAATGTAGACATTTCATTAATGCGATATGGCAAGTTGCCAAGATTTTGAGTACATTGAATATGGACAAGCAGTACAAAGTTACTGCTAAATTTTACAAGTGGTAGTTAGTGTTACCAATTTGACGTGGAGAATTTACAACCAAGCCTGCACATGTAAAAAGGTTCTCCCAAAATTGACTAAATAACAAATATCTTTAAAAATTTAATAAAGATTGACGCTAATTAAGTTCTCACCTGGTGCCACAAGTGATGTAGATCGCAACAGAGCTAGCTTTTCGGTTACGGGTTCAGTTGAATCTAGTAGCTTTATGTTAAATTCAGCAATTTTTCTTATAAAATTTATTGAATATGTACAAATTATAATTTAGAACTCAATAACTTACAAGGATTAAAATCCGAACCCATATAGTTCAAATTCTGACTCCACTTTTGCCGTAGAACTCCACTAACCTAAAATCTTAGATGCACTTTTGCAAGTATAACTCCTTTAGAAAAAGAAAAACAAAAGGTCTTCTAAGTATACGGTTGTTTACTTAATTAATTGGTTTAGGGAAGTTTAATTAGCAAGATTCGCACAACTTGACAGAGATTCCACCTAAATGTATCACTATTTGATTTAATAGAAGCATAGAGCCCACACTAAAAATCTTTAGGGTAGATTGTAACAATGGAACTCAATTCAGTGAACCATAAGTTAATTCTCTCCTGGTTTGATTACATTCAAAAAGTAATCAACATGTCTCATCAGTTCCTTTAATAGCATTAAGAATCAGAACTGGCAAACTAGTTGTTAGTCATCAGGGGTGGAGCCAAGAGTTTAGGACATGAATCCGGCAAAATCCAATAATTTTAGGTCAAATTATATATTTGTGTTAAAAAATTCATTTAATATATATAAATTATATTTTAAAATCCAGTAACTCAAAGAACTAAAATTTTGAACTCATAAATCTCAAATTCTGACTTCACGTATGCTAATCACGTATGATAAGAGCTTCTCTATAAGAGAGTAATATTGAGCTTGACGAAAACCTTTGAAGTTACAAGAAGACATGACTTATTAAAACACTAGGTAGATATTATTTCCATAGGTTAAAACTTGGGTGAATTCGTTTTTTTTAATGATCAAGAAATTTATATGGGCCTATCTTGACTTCCAAAATCTATTATTGGGTCATTTGCACAATTATCCTTCAAAGGCACTGGTCTTTAATTTTTGTTCTTCGCCTAATATTATGAGGTTTGAGGTTCGAATCCCGGCTCAGTCAAACGCAAGACAGAGTTTTGTAGCAAAGTTAGGCCTCAGGCAGAGTTTTGAATCCAAACATCTGCCTTGCGAAATTCCTTTTTTTTTTTACTGAGCTGGGGTTCGACCCAGAACCTTGAGATATTAGGCAAAGGACAAAATTAAAGACCACCAATTTGGAGGGGGGGGGGGGGGGGGGGGGGGGCAAAATTAAAGACCAGTGCTTTTGAAGGGCAATCCGCACAAAAAAATGCTATGTTTTTCCATTTAAATATCAAACTTAATTTGTATGGTCCATAGCTCGAACCGGCGTTTACAAACATGGATCGAAAACCTACAAAATTTAGTAATCTGTTACGACAGTAAAAACAACAATACTAGGGCAATTTGCACGATTGCCCTCATCTTGGGGTGGTCTTTAATTTTTGTCCCTTAAACGATGGTCTTTAATTTTTGCTCTTCGGCATTTCAAGTAATAAAAAAGTGGCCGAAAATACTCTTGACATTCTGGGTTCGACCCCAGCAAAGTAAAAAAAAAAAAAAATCACAAGGCAAGGTTTCATAGAAACTATGCTTATAGGGGTAAAGTTACATAGAAACTATTAGATAACTTAATTTCTACGGAACTATGCTGGAAGACATAGTTTCACCAGCATAGTTCTGTAGAAATTAAGTTATCCTACATATACATAGAAACTATGTCTTCCGGCATAGTTTTGTGAAATGCCGGACAAGGCATAGTTTCTATGAAACCTTGCCTTGCAATTTTTTTTTTTTTTTACGTTGCTGGGGTTTGAACCCATAATCTCTAATTTCGTAGACCAGTGAATAAAGATACTTTAGCCCATAAATTTTCATTAAATGAGAAGTAGGGACAAAAATTAAAGACCAACGATTTTGAGGGGGAAAAATCAAAGACCAGTCCATATGAAGGACAATCCGCGCAAAAACTTGACAATACTAGTTTAAGAAATTTTTTACACTGTCCATTAAAGGAAATATTAAAATTCCACCAACTCCTTATAAGCAGTATCGTAACTGTGTCTAGCTAATTCAAGTTGGGTGGCACTTCGAGCTAAACAATAACCATTCGCCACATCAAATTATTCTTGAAAAAGCAAAGCACAAGGAATATGTGTTAATTGCACAAAAAATTCAAATAATCAGAAGGTTAAATATGCTAGTCGAACAATCTTGTTCATTTAAATTTATAATTTGTTTTGTTTTATAAAACAATTAGATAGTCAAAACCTGTTCATAATGATTATCTTAAAAAAAAAATCATTTTTGTTCCATAAGGGGGAAAATTGACCTTCTGGTCAATTGTATTTTCCGAGCAATTGATACACACATACACAAATCGCTGAGTTACTTTAATATAACAAAAATTAATTTTGTAACTTTATATAGTAGACAGCAATCAATTATTCGAATGAGGCAAAAAAGTTAATTTTATAACTTTATTATAATGAGTAAAATTAAGTGATCACAGATGACTTATCATATCTTAGTTTTTCTTACGAGAATTCTGTTTTTTTTTTGGAATAAAGAGATAAATGAAGTCGAATAGTACATCCCAAAGATCCAAAAAAGATTAGCAACATCAGAAATAAACTTGCTAAGGAAACCGTATAGGTCTGATGGTACAAGTGTAATTATACGTCTAAACTTTTTGATGCACTGATAGAGAGGGAATATTTACGATGTAAATATTTTTTCTTTTGCTTCCTTTTTTTTTTTTTTTTTTATTTTTTTAACGGGGTTTCACCCGATGTCTGGTATTTGAGTTGAGTTCCAACTAATTCGGATCGAATTGGAAAGTTCCACTTTGGGGGTAAATTACTTCCTATCAAAAATGACTCCGATCAATTTCCTGAGTTCGAATCCAAAATCTCTAATTAAAAATGGAGGGATACTTACTCTCCACCACGACCTTGGCAAACGTCCTTTTCAGTCTATAACATTTTCAGCTTTTCAATATTCGACCTCAAGTGATGAGAACTTTTTCAGTTTTGAAGATCATGAGATGCTTTAGAAACTTTCTTGTACCAAATGAAGTACAAATATGTCCATTTCTTATCACTTTTCAAACCCTATATAGTCTATGGTCACCTACAAAATTCTTCTTTCAGATAATCCATCAGTTGCCCATTTTTTCCTAACTTAAAAATGCCTTTCCATGGTGTGCTAGTTGCAAAGTTTGTGGGTCTTGCTATACTAGTCCTGGCTCTTAATTAAGCTGATAGTTTCCATGAATAGGACTTGTGAAACCAGTTTAAATTTTATGCATCGAAGGTATCACAAAACATATTTATCTGATCAGTAATTTTTATAAGGTAATTATATATAAATATTTAATGCAAAATGGTACTGTATTAATCATCTTCTAAGCCACCATCACTTTCTTTTGGAAAGAGAATAATGTTGTTTTTATATGACAGGAACCTAATATATATCCATTTGAGTTTGTAACTAGCTAGCAATATTCTCATTTTAGGTAATGCCTAGGAAAGTTTGTCAGCTTATAGGTATTGTTACAACTAAACCTGTCTTTTCAAGTCTGAGATTAGACATCATACTTTTGACCTTTCCTTTTTGTTCAGGTTGTTAAGTACCTATTCTTTTAGTCCGTGTAAATTGATCTGATATAATTATTTTATCAGATAACTTTCTTTTATTGAGGAAAAAATTCCGTTGGTCGAAATAAAATCCTCTATTGAACTATCATTTCCTTTTTCTTTTTGGTAATGTAATAAAGAAAAACTCTGTTGGTCGAAATAAAATCCTCTATTGAACTATCATTTCCTCTTTCCTTTTGGTAATGTAATTAAAAGAAGGGATATCTACAAGGTATAATGATTTTTTCTAACAAGAGTTCTGAAATTTCTTCATTTTCTTTATATTTTGTTAGTAGGAAGTGTTTGAAATGATTACAATTTGAATGTAAACATATTCTTCCATTTAGTGCAAATTTAGGCCTTTGAAAATGAAATAGTAGTAATAAGAACCACCCATTCTTGGAAGTTCCTATAGAAAGAGAACCTTAAATGCTTCATTTTTTCTAGTAAAACCTAGGTCCCTATACAACTAATGAGAACCAGTTTAACATAAATAGTATGTATTATATTATAGGTACAAGTCATAATCTGTCCCTATTTCCTTTCTTATTCAAACCCTATGGTCTATGGTCACAAAGTCCCTCTAGCTATTTACAACTTGTAGAGAAGCCATCAACCACCACTTTTCTAATTTCTTTAAGAAACTTTAATTCCAATGTGCTAGCTAGTTGTGTGCTTGTGGGGTCAGTCTTCATGAGGCACAAAAAATCTCACGTTCGAGTTTGGAGAACAAAGAACAACTTGGTCAAACGCGCTTTATCTAAGGGTGGATCTAGTACTACAGTTGTGAGTTCATTTGAACCTACAATTTGTAGTTTAAACCTGGATTTGTCTTTGTTAATCCTACTGAAATTGCTGAAAATATTAAACTATGAGCCCTAAAACTCAAACAAGGTGATGCATCAATAGTTGTAACTAAGTCCTAAACCCATAAAATTGAAATTCCAGATTTGCCTTTGGACGGAGCTAGAGAGCGGGAAGTGATTCATCCGAATCCCTTTGCTGAAACATAATATATATACAAGGTCAACTTTTATATATAGAGAGTAGATAATGAACCCCTTGATGAAAATACTGCCACTAATTACCCCTTCACTGGGTCTATCCGGCACTTATCTGAATTAGTCGCGTCAGTGAGTTTTTAATACCGGCTTCCTGAAGAAAAAAGAGTCTGCTCTTGCTTTAAGCTTTGATTAGAGCTGATATTTTCATTCCCTAACACAAATAAAGGAGAATTTTGAACTAACTTCAAGTTGTTGAAAGGAAAATAGGTCTATCAACAGGCATCAATCACTTTAAGAAATTTATTATTTTGGTGTAATAGCGACCTTTACAACTTACAAGTACATATTCGGATAACAAGTAATGCAAAGGAGACAGTGACTGCTTGGACTGCGTATAGTTTTTACAACCAAACTATCATTTTCAAATAATACTTCGGAATAGAAACTCTATAGCTTTGAACTTGCCTTCCTTTTTTAGTCGCTCCCAATATGCATTATTCATCATTTTTTTGTGCGGACTCCCTCTGTCTTTAATTTTTGGCCCTCAAATTGGTGTTCTTTAAATTTTTGTCCTTCGCCTAATACCCCAAGTTCTGGGTTTGAACCCCGGCTCAGTTAAAAAAAAAAAAAAAATCGCAAGGCAGTGCAAAACTCTCCCTGCAGACAGAGTTTGCAAAACTCTGCCTGCAGGGAGAGTTTTGCATTCAGGTATAAGGCAAAACTCTGCCTTAAGGTAAAGTTTTGGCATGCCTGAAGGCAAAACTCTGCTTGAAGGTTTGCATGCAAATCTTTATCTTCAAGCAGAGTTTTGCATGCAAATTTCTGCCTTACGAATCCAAATTCTACCTTGCGGATTTTTTTATTTATTTTTGACTGAGCGGGGGTTCGAACCCGAAACCAAGGAGTTCTAACGAAGGGCAAAAATTAAAGACCAACAAATTAATGGGAAAAAATTAAAGACCACCCAAAATAAGGGCATTCCTGCGAATTGCCCATTATTCATTGACACAGCAACCCAGAATCATTTTTTTGCGCAGATTGTCCTTTTGGGGTGGTCTTTAATTTTTGCCCCTCAAATTGGTGGTCTTTAATATTTTCCCTTCGCTTAACACCCAGAGGTCTTGCTCAGTCAAAAAATAAAAACAAAAAAAAATTCCAAGGCATACGTTGGGATTCTCAGGGTAGAAGTTGGGATTCGAAAGGCATAAGACTACTGATGAGTCGTGAAATTACGCGATATTCGACGCTAATTCCTTAAGCTTTTGTGACTCCTTAAGCACTTTTGTTGTTACTTTTTGTGTTTTTATGTTGTTTTGTAGGAAAAGATGCCCGGAGAGCATAAAAGAGCAAAATGGATCAAAATGGACCAAAATGGAACAAAATAGAGCAAAACAAGCCAAGTAGCTGAAATGAGTGATCGGAAGAAACCAAGTGAAAAGAAAGTCAAAAAGAGACCAAACTGGACCATTTTGCAAAACTGTCAAAACTGGACAGTTTTGCAAAAACGGGACAGATTTGCAAAACTGTCAAAAGTGGACAGTTTTGCAAAAAAACGGGCAGAATTGCAAAAACAGAAATATGGGGGCAGATTTTGACATTTTTTGGACTTGGAAAAATAGAGGGCAGCTACAAAAGAGAGATTTGGGGCATATCATTTTCATCTTTGGTCATTTTGCAAGTTTTGGAGGCTAGGGTTTTCACCTACACCATTGGAGGAGAAGATTGGAGCACTTTAATGAGATAATTCTTAAACCTTTCTTCAATTCCTTGTTTTGTATTGAATATTTTAGTGTGTAGTATTTCATTTCTAGACTTGAATCTTGTTTATGAAAATATTCTTGATTAAAGTTTGGATTGATTCTTATTGCTATTGAAGTGGGTCTTTGTTGATTTAATTAATCTCGTTCTTGAATGTTTCCAAAGGGATTAGCTAACCCTAGGACTCACCCATTTACTTAGATTGAGCTTGGAAAAGGAAATATAGGTTGGGAAAGATTAATTAACAAGAATTTGGGTCATTAAACTCATCTAATAACTGGAGCTCGGAAGAGGATAGTTACTTGAGGTTAAATTGATTGTGCCTAATATCACACTCTAAGGCTTGGAAAAGCTTAGAGTGAAAGTCATTGATTTGGTTGGAAGACTTTCAATGAGATTTTAGATATCATTATCTATTGACATAAACCCGTCCTTAGTTGTAAAATCGTGAAATACATTGGATCGTTACTTGAGTGTAATTTCCTTTGTATCCAAACTTGTGGCCATTGATCATTTTACTTGCTTTCTAGGTTAGTTTACATTTCCACATTAGCTATAATTTTCTCAAAAACCCAAAATATTATCCATCGTTTGGCTTTAGCGTAGTTGGTGAAAGTTTCTTACTTTCTTAATCGTCTAGCATATTGTTCTCTGTGGGATCGACCCCGACTCATAGTTGGGTAAATATATTTTATACGACCGTGTACACTTTCTGTTTGAGGAGTGTATTTGGACGTTATCAACTACCTCAACTTACGCTTTAAGGCAAACTTTTACCCAAAATTAAGTCTTAAGGCAAACCTCTGCCTTAAAGCAGAGGTTAGGCCTTAAGGCAGAGGCTTGCAAAATTCCAGACAGAGTTTGAAACCCAACTTATCCCTGTGAATCCCAACTTATGCATTGTGAATTTTTTTAAAATTTTTAACTGAGCGGGGGTTCGAACCCGAAACCAAGGGGCTTTAACGAAGGGCAAAAATTAAAGACCACTAATTTGAAGAGAAAAAATTAAAGACCACCCAGCGAAGGACAATCCTGCTAATTGTACTAGTAGCAACTCTCCTTTTTTCCAATCAATGTCTACCTGCTTTAGGGCCCAATTAATCTACTTCGCACTAGAAAGTTCTATTTTGGAGGGTAAAGTGCTTCATACAAAAAGCGACTTATTCTCAGGGTTCGAACCTAAAACCTTTGGTTAATGATGAACGGAAATTTATCATCCCACCACAATCTTTTGTGAAAATTTTAATTAATTTAACGGTACAAGTGTATGTAGGTTTGTGCTTTATTTTCTTTCCGTGATCACGATCCTGCTATTAATTTTGATATTCTAATATGGAAGCCTTGCAGTTGTCCTATTCTTTCACGTTTTAGAAACCATATTGTGATTTCACTATATTAGATGAAGTGTAAAAAACAAGGGATATGGAGATGCTCGCAAGTCAGTCCGAACACTATCGTTGCGAGGAATTGGGATGTTCTCTCTAAGCACATGACCTTTAATCATCACGTCTACCGAAAGCAGAATATAAGAAAAAACCAATAAGTAAAGCAAATTCTGAATATAATTTTATAAATGGAAAATTTGCATTTAATAATCTGCATCCATTCAAATGAAAAAAGCTAAAGGGGTTCAAAGAGTAGTAAAATCATACTTGTACTCCATATAAACCATTCCTTTAGCTCCTGACATGGCACTCATATTACCCATGTAGCGACGAGCTTTTTGAAGAGCTACGTCATCTGCATCTTCATCTAGCTGCTCCAAACCGACTACATCATCGCCAGCACTCAGTACCTATAGGTGAAATTAAAGATCATATGAGTCGGAGAAACATCTTAAAGTAAAGTGCGGAAAAAAAAATCCTTGCCTGATGTATAGAAAAAAAAAAAAAAACAAGTAGAAGTACCTTTCCAAGAAGTTGAATCTGTTCCTCAAGACGATGATAAGATAACTCGGGCCCAGAATCAGAAGGCGGCAAGCTTGTGATCACCTAATACAAGAACAGCCAGAAGGGCAATTAGAAGAAAAGGTAGAACTTTAACAAATAGGCAGGTTAATGACCCGCCCAAAAGTTACTCGGGCTGAAATGAACTAAGAATCGGGTCATAACCCAACCCGCCTAATTTTTACTATCTTTATTTGTTCTTTTTATAATTTGTATAAGTACCTAATAGAACTTTTTTTTCTTTATTATGGCTATATATAACAAATCAAACAAAGGAAAGGTCTTTTCAAAAATATTTTGGCAAGGTTTCTCATGGGTCAATTTGGACTACATATTGGCCCAAATTTTAAATGAACTGAATTGGGCGGGTCAAGATGGGCAGAGCTATGACCCGCCCAAACTTGAACGAGTTGGGTGGGTCATGTTTTCATGGGCTAATTTTTGCACCCCTACGTAGAACAGTATGTACGCTATCAATGGCTTTGCCAAGATGCAGTACCTTAAAGCTATAACCTTGATCGATCAAGAACTGCTGTCTTTTGGTTGAGTAGTACATTTCCTGCATTTGAAAATTGCTAGTAAGGTCATATATTATAATGTTATTTCAAAATAGCATATAAGAAGATATCAGACATCAAAAGAAACTAGCAAAGAGAAAAGGATTCTGCACCTGGGTATCTGTTGACACAAGGGAGTAAAAGAATGCATTGTACTCCTCTTTACCTCCTGCCATCCTATCTTGATGCCGCCCCTGTCAACCCAACAAGAAGTTAAAAGACAGATAGATCGGAAACATACACTAAATATTTGAAGTTATCTCGACTTTTATGTTTAAAACCACGGGAGAAGGTTTTTTCCTTAATTCTTTTTTCCTCTTGCATAGAGATGCTTATAGAATAGTCCGTTAGCCAAGTAATTGTTTCAAATTATTCAGCATATTCCTATATCCTACTTATCAGGAGGAATTTCCACCTGAATTACCAAAAGGTAAACTCAATTTTCCACCACTATGGTAGCAGTGCAAAGACTAACATCTTTTCGTCATATATTTAACCTTAGAGAACGCAATGACAACCTTGTTATTTATATAAAGGATTTAACCTGGGGTATCACTCGCTAGAGAGATTTATTCAATTATCATGATTTTATTCGACATTTGAAATACGAATCAAGGTAGGCAATTATGAACCAGAAAACAAACACACCTTGGCCCTGAGAATACGCCCTAGACGTTGAGCTTCTTGTCGTCTTGAACCAGCATGTGACGAAATTTGTATTATAACATTCGCCTCAGGAATATCAATGGAGTTATCACCCACCTGCAAGCACAAGCAGAGATCACATCATCCACAAAAAGAAAAACTTTGAATGTAAACACTATGAGTTGGTAGCTAAAAAACTACTATGTTTTTAACTGGAAAGAGGAATACACAAATGAATATGGCATCACAATAAGATAATCATGGTTCAGCACAAGCACATATGCAAACTTTCAAAGATCTTAAAGAAAACATACACACACATTAAACATGAGTGTGTGGGTGTAAAGAGAAGATAGTGAGCAATATTTGGTGGCACACAATGGGTCCATTATCACACATTATCACCAATGCAAGGTACTCAAAACACAGTGGCACACAACCTCCTACATCCATCCAAATCACCAGCTAGTGATATTAAGAATCTGCTTGAACACAATACCTTGGAAAGAAATATGGTGTTAACCTCCTTGCTAGTTTTAAATGCATCAAGAATTTTTGTTCTTTCAACATGGCTGCATAACAAGAAAAAACACTTAAATGGAGAAGCAAACAAGAAGGTATCAAAAATATCTATCTTGCTCGGACTCTTTAAAAATGTTTTCGGGTGCGTGTCAGATCGTCCAAAAGTAGTGCACTTACGGAGGATCTGACACAGGTGTGACAAATAGTTTTGGAGAGCCCCAGCAACATAGTCTAAAATAGCAACGCAACATAAAATTATTGAGATAGCATCTTGTATATACCTGGTAGCACCATAGATCATGGGTTTCCGAAGCTTCATTGCATACTCGGTAAGTGCAAATAGATTGTCGGCAAAGACAATGATCTTGTCCCCACGCTGCTGTTCATGAAAGCGGATAAGAAACTCACAAGCCCTGAACTTGTTTGGGTTCATCACATAAAGTGCCTGGAACATCACATGGATATGAGTTAAGAAAATATAATAACAATATGCCAAAAGGAAGGGGTGAACTCAAAATAATATTACAGAAACGTTGCCTTGCAGAATCAAACAATTGCCTTGCAGAATCAAACAAACATGATTTTAAGAAAGAGAAATTAAAATCCACTATATGGAACATAGTCATAGCCAGAAATTCCACAGGCCAAGGACAAACTTCGCTCCTTAACGAGATCAATAACTACGTGAAATTGAACAATTGTGAAGTCATCAAACATTGCGTTCTAAGCATTAAGAATGGAACAGTTACAAAAGACAACGTACTTGTCGCTTCTTTGAATTCTCTTTTTTCAAATATTCAGCAAAGAATTCCTTCGTCATAGGACACCACACCTCAGCACATTGTACATTTGCAATAAATCCTCCTTTCACTAAATCCAACCAATTTGCTTCATACAACTTGGGACCAATAAGAAAGTTCAAATATGTGATCCTCTCGTCTTCTCTGACAAGCGTAGCTGTTAAGAAAGCCAAATAATCCGTTAAATTTTGTGAATAACAAACAAAATTAACATTGCAATATGCAATAACTCTTTTTGAAATACGTACCAGTGAGCCCAAGTTTGCAGTGTGATTTCGTGATACTAATGACCTTTCGAAACATATGTGCAGGAACCACGTGCACCTACATAAATGCCAAGAAGAGACCCTTATATTTATGCCAGTATAAATTTCACCTTTAATATCTATCTCTACAGTTGAAATGAACCTTTCGAAATAAATTCTGTGACACGCATTTCCCACGAGATACTTGTACTGAACCAGAAATTTAAAAAAAAAAAAAAAAAAAAAAATCATCTAATCGCACATAGCACTAGCGGAGAAAGAAAAAAAATACATTATAAGCATTCTAATAAATATAGATGCAGCATTTTAGAATAAATCAGTGCCCCCATATCAGCAATTACTATTAATTTCCAAATAAAAGGAAATGAGTGAGACGAAATTGACCACTACTTATCGGCAACACAGAGTACAAGAATTACACGGAAATGGGAAACTCAACCAAGAATTACTAAATAGCTAAAGCTTTCATACTTCTGTAAGTAACATACATCATACATCATATATACTCCCTCCGTTTCATTTTGTTTTAGCTTGGCCGTGCACGAAACTTAAGAATATCAAAAAGACTTTTAAATCTTGCCGTCTTAAATTAAGGTGTGTAAAACATATCAATAATACCTCGTGAATCTTGTGGTTTTAACATGCCATGTCATTTCTATAACAGTCATTAAAGGTAAATTGGGGATATTGGAATTAAAGGCTTACTAAATATAGGAAGGTGGCATTCTTTTTAAGAGACTAAAAATAAAATTGAAACACATAAATTAAAGCAGTGAGAGATTATGTGTTTGTGTGTGCGCACGCATCTATCTCTGTGAGTATCTGTCTTTATGTATGTATGGTTGTATGTTCTTCCATAAACAGCAACATAAACGGATATGATACTCCTGCCACCAAGGAAAGCATTCGAAATAAACTATTGTTTCGCATTAAGCTCGAAAAGCAAGACTCATATACTGGATTCTTATACGAAAGGCACAATTTGAAACATTGCAAGACCAGGCATTTACCTCGTCCATAAGGAGTAAACCCCATTCTCTATTTCTTATTTCTTCAATGATCTTCTCAGATTCTTCAGAACGTTTGCCACCAAAAGCAACCATGTTATATGTTGTCACCACCACACCAACATTTCCGCGGAATCTTTCTTTGCTGTCAGATGTGAAACGACATATCTGCTCTTCTCGGATAGTAGACCATAACTTAAACTGGAAAGCCCATTGATCCACAGACACAGCATTTGTTGCCAAACAAAGGCAGCTCTTTTTTATTCTGCTTGCTGCAGAAACGCCTACTAAAGACTTCCCGGCACCACAAGGTAGCACAATAATTCCAGATCTTGCTCTTCCTGAAGCATTCAACATACAATTTAACCACAGGCAAGAGCATTATATCTATCAAGCAACTACGACTCTTCCTGAAGCATTCAACATACAATTTTTGATACCTTCTTGTTATTATGAACTTCTGTTATTAATTTGTTAGGCGGAATAGCCTGATAGGCCCTTGTACTTATTCGTTTTTGTCATCTCGGTGTTCGTACTTACGAGTTTACCAACTAAAGCATATGTGGCATTAATATGAAATAAATACAAGTCTTCAAACAAAAAAAAAGACTTTAAGCACTTTTCAACCACTAAAACGATAATCCAAATTTTTACGTATCCTTGATGTATTGAGCTTACCTTATTAATCGTATAAATATAAGTAGGGTTCTACAAAGAATGATTAATATACGACTAAACTTACAAGTAAAAAAGTGTGAAAATGTAATAAGAGGTTGTTTTGGGAAAATGGTGAAGTCCTATAGCGTAGTATTTTACTGCACTATAGGAGAGAGAAAGTTTGGTTTAGCGCAGTATTTTACTGCGCTAAAGCACTTAACGGCTCCGTCAAAGTTAAGTGCTTTAGCGCACTATAGTTACTTCTGTACCAATTTTTTTTTTGGGATATCTTGGTTCACTTTGATTTTTAATGGGTCATTTTGGTTCCGAACTCAAAAATTTTACACATTACCAATGTACTTCACATGCATTATACAAAACTAGCAAGTATGTTGCCTTATTTTCTCGGTTATTAATTGTTTTATGATAATGAATCACCTGTAATTATTTTTTAGGTGCCTTGATAGTATAATTGTAATGTCAATACATAGAAGTTTAACTCATGCAGAAATTATAAGCTTCAACTTGATTTTAATTTCGGAGGGGGTTGGTGAACATGAAAATTGAAACTACTTAAGTATATAACCTTACAACTTTAAAAGTTGTGATAAAATAACAAGGACCCCTCTATCCGTAATCAAAGGTCGAACTCTGGAAATTGATTCACCTTCGATAGAAAGCTCTATTCTCATAAAGAGATTTTTCTAATAGATTATGTAAATATTAGTTAGAATATTTTGCAGTCTGCTATTTTATGTTAGAATATTTTATATATTTTGTAATCTCCTATTTTAGGTTAAAATATTTTGTATATTAACGAATTCAAGGATTGAAAGGAGACACGGAAAATATTTCCTACATGGTATCAAATTAGGGTTTCTTTCTTCTTCCTCCTTCCGCTACGCCCTAGTCCCTCTTTCTTCTTCCTCTTTCCGTCACTTTTTTATTTTTTTTCCGCCATGGCCGATGCCACTACCACTCAAACTAAGCCCTCGTTCCATCCGGCCCTCGCGATCTCCAATATCAAGAAACACATCTCTTTTACTCTTGAGATGGATAACTCACAATACAGAACATGGGCCAAGCTTTTCAAGATTCATACTCGTTCTCACGAGGTCCTTCATCACATCATTCCTCCACCCACAGGAAAGGAGAAGTTAGCTCCCAAAACTGATGAGGAAGTCGAATTATGGATGACCATTGACGCCAACGTGCTTCAATGGATTTATTCGACAATTTCGAATGATCTGTTAAACACTTTCATTGAACTAGACGCTACTGCCATGGACGTTTGGGTTTGCTTGCGTGATATATTCGAAGATCATCAAAACTCTCGTGCGGTGACTCTTGAACATGAATTCACGACGACTCGTATGGAGGATTTTCCCAATGCCACCGCCTATTGTCAACGTCTAAAGAGCCTTGCGGATCAACTGAAAAACGTCGGGGCTCCGGTGACGAATAGCCGCCTTGTCCTTCAACTGGTTTCGGGTCTCACTAAAGCATACAAAGAGGTTGGGACACAAATTCACCATGCTAAGCCTCTCTCCCCATTCACAGAGGCTCAGTCTTCCCTTGTTTTGGAAGAATGTAAACTTGCGGCAATGGTGTCTCACAGGTATGGTTCGGCTATGGTAGTCGCGGTCGACGACGCGGCACTGCCCTCTGAAAGCATAAGCTCACGCCGAGGGAAAACCAAAAATTCCCACCGCTAAAATTTTGGGACTGGCTAAAAAAATGGTTCTGGCCGCGGCTCTGGCGGCGGGAAAAACACTGGCAGCAGCGGCGAACGTGGTGGTCCAGGCCGTAGCAGCGGCGGTCTGCCGCCAGCGGGCTTCTCTTCGCAGTAGTGGCCTGCCGGACAGTTTGGCCACCAGCATTGGGTATCGCAGCCACGCTGGGCTGCTCTTCCATCCCCCTGCCCGTACCCGACGACTACTTGAGCTCGTCCCCCGCCTGGCCCGCCATGGCAGCAGGGTATATTGGGCCCTCCTCCAGCCCAGCAGCTCTACACGGCAGCAGTGGCCCCTTATGTGTCGTATGTTCCAACTGACATCGAGTCTGCAATGCACACCATGACCTTGAACCAGCCCGATAAAAATTGATACATAGATACCGGGGCTACTTCTCATATGACATCCTCGGACGGTAATCTCTCATCTTATTTTAATTTGAGTAATCAAAATAATGGTATTGTTCTGGAAAATGGTCATTCGATTCAAATTCGTGGTTGTGGTCATACTAGTTTGCCTCCCCCAAACCCCTCTTTATCCTTGCGGAATGTCTTACATGCTCCTAAACTCATTAAGAATTTAATTTCAGTACGGAAGTTTACTACTGATAATTCTGTGTCTGTTGATCTTAATCAGTATGAGTTTTCTGTGAAGGATTTTCAGATGGGGATGACACTAATACGGTGTGATAGTCGGGTAGATCTTTATCCAATCACCACCATCAAATATCCAACCACCACTCCATCAACATTTGCGGCATTGTCCTCTCCTTTTTGGCTTGATCGTTTGGGTCACCCGAAAATTCTATTCTAGATTGTCTTAGGCTTAATAAAAGCATTGAATATAATAAATCTAGTCATTCTAGTATTTGTCGTTTTTGCGTTCTTGGTAAACATGTTAAGTTGCCGTTTGGTTCTTCTGTTTCCGAAACTTTGATGCCATTTGATATTATTCATAGTGATTTGTGAACCTCTTCCGTGTTAAGTTCATTGGGTCACCGGTATCATGTACTTTTTTGGACGATTTTTTGAAGTTTTTATGGACTTTTCCTTTAGCTAAGCAATTCGATGTTTATGCGAAATTCTTAGCTTTATAAGCCCACATTCATACCCAATTTGAACGTCATATTAAAAATGTCCAATGTGATAATAGGAGGGAATATGATAATGGACAATTTAGTAAATTTTGTGAGTCTAATGGGATGTCTTTTCGTCTTTCTTGTCCACATACGTCATCACAAAATGGGAAAGCCGAAAGAAAAATCCGATTTATAAATAATATCACTCAGGCTCTCCTTGCTCATACCTCTCTTCCCGCGTCGTTTTGGCATAACGCCTTACAAATGGCAACATATCTTCTTAATATTTTACCAAGCAAATTATTGGGTCATGTCTCTCCTCTTCAAGTGCTATACCAAAGAAAGTCATATGACTTTCATCTTCAGGTTTTGGGGTGTTTATGCTATCTGTAGGAAATATTTTCCGTGTCTCCTTTCATTCCTTGAATTGGTTAATATACAAAATATTCTAACCTAAAATAGGAGATTACAAAATATACAAAATATTATAACCTAAAATAGCAGACTACAAAATATTCTAACTAATATTTACATAATCTATCACACCCCCGCAGTCGAAACGGGAGGTTTACGAACGCTGAGACTGTCTTGAAAATCTTTAAATAAGACTTATAGTAGTCCCTTGGTGAAAATATCGGCAATCTGATAACGAGATGAAACATGAAGGACACGAACCTGTCCTCGCGCAACCTTCTCATGAACAAAGTGAATGTCCATTTCAATGTGCTTGGTGCGCTGATGTTGCACTGGATTTCCTGAAAGATAAATGACACTCACATTGTCACAATACACCATAGTAGCCTTATGAATAGGACAATGTAATTCCAACAGAAGATTGCGAATCCAGCATGACTCGGGGACAACATTAGCAACCCCCATATACTCTGCCTCAGCACTCGAACGAAAGAGGGTGGGTTGGCGTTTCGAAGACCACGATATCAAGTTATCTCCAAGAAAGACACAATAACCAGACGTTGACTGATGTGTGTTAGGGCAGCCCCCCCCCCCCCCCCCAAGTCTACATCAGTGTAGGAAAGAAGGTCAGTAACGGAGGATGGATAAAGATGCAAACCATAATCAAGTGTACCATGAATGTAACGGATGATACGCTTAAGAGCATAAGAGATATCTGGCCTCGTGAAAGTAAGATATTGAAGTGCACTTGCGAGACTGCAATAGTGAGTCGGGTCATCATATGGAGCACCCGATGTACTGCTCACCTTCGGTTTGGTATCAACCGGAGTATAAGTAGCCTTACAAGAAGACATCCCAGCTCGATCAATGATTTCTTCGGCATACTTGCGTTGCGACAGAAACAGGCCATCTTTATGGCGAGTGACATGAATGCTAAGGAAATAACTCAAAGGACCCAGATCCTTCATAGCAAATTCCGAGGCAAGGAGAGCCATAATGGAGCATCGGAGAGAATCTGAGGAAGCATTAAGAATAATATCATCAACATAAAGTAAAATGTATGCCATATCGGACCCCTTTTTTTAGATGAACAAAGAATTGTCAGATCTGTTGTTTGAAAAACCAAGAGAAGAGACATAATCTGCAAAATGCTTGTACCATGCCCTCGAGGCCTGCTTAAGTCTATATGGACTTACGGAGTAAACATACATAATCCGAATGAGTGGGATCTCTGAAACCCAGAGGTTGATACATATACACTATTTCCTTGAGCTTACCGTGTAAGAAAGCATTCTTGACATCTAGCTGATGAATAGACCACTTCTTTGATAATGAAATACTGAGAACGGTACAGATTGTAGCCGGCTTGACCACCGGACTGAAGGTCTCACTACAATCAATGCAACCTGTTGAGTCTTTCCATCACCTATAAGACGGGCTTTATGCCTCTCAAAATCACCATTAGACTTTTCTTTATGAGTGAAAATACACATAGAACAAATAGCATTCAAATTAGGTGAACGGGGCACCAACTCCCACGTCTTATTTTTAATAAGAGCATCAAATTCATCATCCATAGCCATTTTCCAATTCAGGTCACGAAGGGCGGTCATAGGGTTACGAGGGTGAGGGAATTTCGTAATTATGGTATTCAAGTTAAACGTACGTTTTGGCTTAAAAATACCATTTTGACTCCGGGTCACCATTTGGGGCGGATTGGTAGGCTGGGGCGATATTTGTGTGGGTGTGTGAGATGGAGCTGAGGGTTGTTGGCCCAAGGCAGAGGGGAGAGGGGTAGGTGCGGCAGGGGAGGCGGCTGGCGGAGGCGCTGCCGACGGAGGGGAGGTAGCAGTATAAGCCACGGGGGGAGGGGTTAGTCGGCGGGGTCACGGGTGCAGCGTGGGGTGGGCTGGGCCGATTATCTGGATCAGAAGCCATATGATGCAACCAAAATGGGGAAATTCCATCATCCAAAAAATCATAAGTAGTTGAAGTGGGAGAATGTAAATTGAAAAATGGGAAAACATTCTCATCAAAAATCACGTGACGAGAAATAATGATTTTGTTGGACGATAAATCATAACACTTATATCCTCTATGATTCGTAGAATACCCCAAAAATACACACGGTGTAGACCGGGCTTGTAATTTGTGGATAGTCGGAGAAGGAAAGAGAGGATAGTGATAGATTATGTAAATATTAGTTAGAATATTTTGTAGTCTGTTATTTTAGGTTAGACTATTTTGTATATTTTGTAATCTCTTATTTTAGGTTAAAATATTTTGTATATTATCGAATTGAAGGAATGAAAAAAGACACTAAAAATATTTCCTACATTTTGTATACAAAGGCAAGTACACTTCTCTTTTATTTTGTGTGCCTTTTTCATGTATATTGGTTAGAACGAGAAATTCATCATGGTGACACATGGATTGTTTGTTTGTAGTTTACTACAATTAAAAAAATCCCACTCGTTATGGTTTATTAACTAGTGTCATTCGTGCACATATGCTATGACTATCTTCTGTCATCATTGAAAAGCAGATCTTATTTCTTTTTTAAAATGGTTGAAAAAGAGGAAGGAGAAGACGAAATTTTTGACAAGCATTGAAGAATTGTTCTTTAGAATAAGCAAAAGCTAGTCCAAAAACACTTGTTTTTGTTTGTTTTAAAACAAACATTTTTAATTCATTGTCTTCTCATTCCTCCCAGAAAGCATTGAGTTTTAAATATTTTTTCAGGTATCTTACAATTATTTTTTGGTCCAATCGAACTCCTAATCTATAGCAATGCAATGATAGGGTATTGAAGTTGAAACTTACTAGTACTAATATATTTATTTTAATGGAAATGGACTTATTCTTTCATGAGAAGAGTGTCTTGGTCAAAAGTGATCATATTCCTATTGGAATCTTTGTTATGTTGGAGGTGTTTGTTGATCAATTTAAATATGATTTCTTTCGCATTTTGCTCATTCCATTATTTATAGTTGGTTCTCACTTTGGACTATTTTCCTCTCAAGAATTCATTAAAGTACTCAAATATTACCATAAGAAGAATAAAGCGCTTGCAATTAGAAATGGCAAGAGTAAAATTAGACCAAGATAGTACGACAAAATGATTAAAAATGCTATCTTTTTATAAGGTGCAAACTTTGTAACATGGAGAAGAAAATGCTGCAAATTAAGCATTTTTAATCAAAGGTCTTGCGTTCGAGTCTTAAAAACTAATAAAAGTTGATATAGAAAGTTGTTTCCCCTTTAGTAAGGCTTACGCGGCGCGAATCCAAATTAATTTGTGTACCAAAACATATATCGAACATTAAGTAAAAAAAAAAGTCTCTATTTTGCTCTAAATTCATTACTATAATATTTCACTTAAAAATTCTGTTCAATTACATACATGGTTCTCGAGTTTAAAACTACTCTAGGTTCAGTATAAAAGTTCAAAGACTTATAGAATCATGCATTTTATTGATTCAATTTCCTTCCTTTTTGTAGGCTCTACGTATCAATTTACTATGCTTCATCTGAAAGAAAAGAATCAAAATTATGTCAGACATTAAAAGAAGAATCGGCATAAAAAGATTCCTAGTGTATCATAAGGTCAAATATCTAAATGATTTAAGGACCAATTAATTGGACATAGTATATGGTTGCTTTGGAACATTTGAACTTTATATTATACTAAATTATAATCTTGGAGTTCATCTATTCTGACGATAAATTTTCGTACAAAGAAAAATTAATTTGGTAGGAAAAAAGAAGATATTCTATCACACAAATGGAAACCGTAAAAATGAACTGTTAATTCCTAACTAAAATAATAAATAAAGACCAATAATGACAAACACAAAGAGCTATTAAAAAAAAAATACTTATCAGATTAGGTCTTTGCAATATCCCATCCTTTTTTCTGGTTCTTTGGAGATGCTTCTTGCTTCTTTTTTAGGGCTCACAACTAAATTTTGTCTTAATTTCATCTTTGTTAGGTGTCAGATCATTTATAAGAATAATTGAGTCACAACTTCTCTTAGACTGACAAGAAATTGAATTAAAGATGGCATCAAAGTGTTAGCTAGTCAAAGAAACGGAGTTTTTGGGCATATTTCTGAAGAAAACTCTCATAGACTTTCTAGTAAAGGAGGTAGCTTGTCATTTCATTAATAAAAGATGGTGGCAACTATTAATTAAATAAATAAAGTTGCTTCTAAAAGAGATGCCAATCAAGCTTTGGAAAGTGTTTTTTTCATCTGTGCCTACTTCCTAGAAAAGCATGTCTTTGGCTTAATTATGGAATATATACACACACACAAATGAATACATTCTTGAAACTATTGAGGAATACAGTGAAATAGACGAGATCCTTTCTCCATTATTTAGAGGATTTAGTTTTTGAACTCTGATATAAAAAAATTCTTGACAAAAAATGTTTCTTCTAATTAGGCGTGGTTTTTTAACTCTTAATAGAAAAATTCTTGCAAAGATTAATTAGGCCATCTGTGACATCAATCTGAATTAATTAAATCAGTGAGTTTTGAATATAAAATAATATAACAAATAAAGAATAAATGCTCGTTTCCTTTACTAGTTTTTTTTTACGCTGTACATTAAAAAGCATATCTTTGTCTTGTCAAATACTTCTGAGCAAAGAAAATGTAGTCTACCAAACATATACGTGGATATTGGGGAAACACGAACATTTTTATTTTTGTTGACACATATACTAACAATTTTAAGATATATGGAAGCAGCCTAAAATTATTATTTTTAGGAGAGAGCAAACTCATAATTATGAGGTCACAACAAAATGTCGATTAAAAGACATTCTGCCGACCACATTTTTATCAAGGGCTCAAATAGTTTAGCAAAAATATATATATAACTCTTGATTTGACAGCACAGAAAGGGGTTGATCAAATATAATTTTATGAGGTTCTTTTTATCTTTTATTAGTACTAATAAATTACATCTCCTAGGCTCTAGGGTTTGAAATTCCTTGACTGAACTTTCTGATAAACTATAAAATAAAAAGGTCCCATGTTCTTCTATAACTTTTTCCTTAAAGAATTTTAAAAAATTGTGCTCTAGTAGTTAAATATTATTATTTGTTGCTAGTACTTTTCTTGTTCAACGGAGAGAATTTATTCAACAAATGGTTAAATTAATATTACACTAGTAGTTCATAACTTAATTATAACGGTGAAGAAGCTAATTACAATTATGTTTATGCCTAACATGCATCTCTTTTGTTAGGGCAGCATATATAGTGCATTTGTGGCATATAGTAAAAAATTAATCAGACCTAAGAGCTATTAGCTTGGCTGATTGCTGTTTTGTAAATCATTTATTAGCTTGGCTGATTACTATTTTGTAAATCATTAAATTTTGCTTTCTAGATTTAATCCTAGAAAATCTAATTAAGAAAAAAAGCACGTTTTTTACAGTCTGTTATTTCAAAATATATAGTGCAAAGTTTGCATTTCATTAATTTCATATGTAATTTATTCTAATTAGGTTGGCAGATATGAGCTCTAGGAACAAACAAATTAAAAAAGACAAAAGGAATAAGAAAAAGAAGACAACAAATTAAAATGAGCAATGAAAATTAAAATGTAGACATTTCATTAATGTTATATGGCAAGTTGCCAAGATTTTGAGTGCATTGAATATGGACAAGCAGTACAAAGTTACTGCTGAATTTTACAAGTGGTAGTTACTAGTTAGTGTTACCAATTTGACGTGGAGAATTTACAACCAAGCCTGCACATGTAAAAAGGTTCTCCAAAAATTGACGAAATAACAAATATCTTAAAAAAATTAATAAAGACGCTAATTAAGTTCTCACCTGGTGCCACAAATGAGTAGCAAGTGATGTAGATCGCAGCAGAGCTAGCTTTTCGGTTACGGGTTCAGTTAAATCTAATAATTTTATGTTAAATTCAGTAATTTTTCTTATAAAATTTATTAAATATGTATAAATTATAATTTAGAACTCAATAACTTAAAAAGATTAAAATTCTAACCCATATAGTTCAAATTCTGACTCCACTTTTGTCGTAGAATTCCATTAACCTAAAATCTTAGATGCACTGTTGCAAGTATAACTGCTTTAGAAAAAGAAAATCAAATGGTCTTCTAAGTATAGGCTGTTTACTTAATTAATTTGTTTAGGGAAGTTTAATTAGCAAGATTCGCACAACTTGACAGAGATTCCACCTAAATGTATCACTATTTGATTTAATAGAAGCATAGAGCCCACACTAAAAATCTTTAGGGTAGATTGTAATAATGGAACTCAATTCAGGGAACCATAAGTTAATTATCTCCTGGTTTGATTACATTAAAAAAGTAATCAACATGTCTCATCAGTTCCTTTAATAGCATTAACAATCAGAACTGGTAAACTGGTTGTTAGTCATCAGGGGTGGATCCTAGAGTTTAGGACATGAATCCAGCAAAATTCAATAATTTTAGATCAAATTATATATTTGTATTAAAAAATTCATTTAATATATATAAACTATATTTTAAAATCCAATAACTCAAATAACTAAAATTTTGAACTCATACATCTCAAATTCTGACTTCAAAATATGCTAATCACGTATGATAAGAGCTTCTCTGTGAGAGTAATAATTGAGCTTGACAACAACCTTTGAAGTTACAAGAAGATATGACTTATTAAAACACTAGGTAGATATTATTTCCATAGGTTAAAACTTGGGTGAATTCTTTTTTTTTTTTAATGATCAAGAAATTTGTATGGGCTTATATTGATTTCCAAAATCTATTATTGGGTCATTTGCACGATTATCCTTCAAAGGCACTGGTCTTTAATTTTTGTTCTTTGCCTAACATCATGAGGTTTGGGCTTTGAATTCCGGCTCAGCCAAACGCAAGATAGAGTTTTGTAACAAAGTTAGACCTCAGGTAGAGTTTTGAATCCAAACATTCTGCCTTGCGAAATTCCTGTTTTTTTTTTTTTTACTGAGCTGGGTTCGAACCCAGAACCTTGGAATATTAGGCAAAGGACAAAATTAAAGACCAGTGCTTTTGAAGGGCAATCCGCACAAAAAAATGTTATGTTTTTCCATTTAAATATCAAACTTAATTTGTATGGTCCATAGCTCGAACCAGCGTTTACAAACATGGATCGAAAACCTACAAAATTTAGTAATCTGTTACGACAGTAAAAACAACAATACTAGGGCAATTCACACGATTGCCCCCATCTTGGGGTGGTCTTTAATTTTTCATTGATGGTCTTTAATTTTTGCTCTTTGGCATTTAAGTAACAAAAAAATGGCCGAAAATACTCTTGACATTCTGGGTCGATCCCGGCAAAGTAAAAAGAAATTGCAAGGCAAGGTTTCACCGAAACTATGACTATAGAGATAAAGTTACATGGAAACTATTAGATAACTTAATTTCTACGGAATTATGCTGGAAGATATAGTTTCACCAGCATAATTCTGTAGAAATTAAGTTATCTACATATACATAGAAACTATGTCTTCCGGCATAGTTCTGTAAAATGCCGGACAAGGCATAGTTTCTATGTAACATTTAGGCATAGTTTTTATGAAACCTTGTCTTACAATTTTTATTTTTTTTTACGTTGATGGGGTTTGAATCCATCATTTCTAATTTTGTAGACCAGTGAATACGAATACTTTAAATTTTCATTAAATGAAAAGTAGAGATAAAAATTAAAGACCCACGATTTTGAGGGGAAAAAAAATCAAATACCAGTCCATATGAAGGACAATCCGTGCAAAAACTTGACAATACTAGTATAAGAAATTTTGTACACTGTCCATTAAAGGAAATATTAAATTCCACCAACTCCTCGTAACTGTGTCTAGCTAATTCAAGTTGGGTGGCACTTCAAGCTAAACAATAAGCATTCGCCACATCAAATTATTCTTGAAAAAGCAAAGCACAAGGAATATGCGTTAATTGCACAAAAAAATCAAATAATCAGAAGGTTAAATATGCTAGTCGAACAATATTGTTCATTTAAATTTATAATTTATTTTGTTTTATAAAATAATTAGATCTGTTCATAATGATTATCTTTAAAAAAAATCATTTTTGTTCCATAAGGGGGAAAATTGACCTTCTGGTCAATTGTATTTTCCGAGCAATTGATATACACACACACAAATCGCTGAGTTACTTTAATATAACAAAAATTAATTTTGTAACTTTATATAGTAGACAGCAATCAATTATTCGAATGAGGCAAAAAAAATAATTTTATAACTTTATTATAATGAGTAAAACTAAGTGATTACAGATAACTCATCATATCTTAGTTTTTCTTACGAGAATTCTCTTTTTTTTTTTTTTTAATAAAGAGAGAAATGAAGTCGAATAGTACATCCCAAAGATCCAAAAAAGATTAGCAACATCAGAAAATAAACTTGCTAAGGAAACCGTATAGGTCTGATGGTACAAGTGTAATTATACGTCTAAACGTTTTGATGCAATGATAGAGAGGGAATATTTACGTTGTAAATATTTTTTCTTTTGCATCCTTTTTTTTTAACGGGGTTTCACCCAATGTCTAGTATTCGGGTTGAGTTCCAACTAATTCGGATCGAATTGGAAAGTTTCACTTTGGGGGTAAATTATTTCCTATCAAAGATGACTCCGATCAATTTTCTGAGTTCGAATTCGAGATCTCTAATTAAAAATGGAGAAATACTTACTCCCCACCACGACCTAGGCAAACGTACTTTTCAGTCTATAACATTTTCAGCTTTTCAATATTGGACCTAAGTGATGAGAACTTTTTCACTTTTGAAGATCATGAGATGCTTTAGAAACTTTCTTGTACCAAATGAAGTACAAATATGTCCATTTCTTATCACTTTTCAAACCGTATATATTCTATGGTCATCTACAAAATTCTTCTTTCAGATAATCCATCAGTTGCCCCTTTTCCCTAACTTTTAAAAAATGCCTTGCCATGCTGTGCTAGTTACAAAGTTTGTGGGTCTTGCTATACTAGTCTTTTGCTCTTAATTAAGCTGATAGTTTTCATGAATAGGACTTGTGAAACCAGTTTAAATTTTATGCATCAAAGGTATCATAAAACATATTTATGTGATCAGTAATTTTTATAAAGTAATTATATATAAATATTTAATGCAAAATGGTACTGTATTAATTATCTTCTAAGCCACCATCACTTTCTTTTGGAAAGAGAATAATGTTAGTTTTTATATGACAGGAACTTTATATATATCCATTTGAGTTTGTAACTAGCTAGCAAAACTCTCAATTTAGGTAATGCCTAGGAAAGTTTGTCAGCTTACAGGTATTGTTACAACTAAACTTGCCTTTTCAAGTCTGGGATTAGACATCATACTTTTGACCTTTTCTTTTTGTTCGGGTTGTTAAATGTTAAGTACCTTTTTTTTTTAGTCGAGATGTGTGTAAATTGGTCTGATATAATTATTTTTTCTAGTAACTTTCTTTTATTGAGGAAAAATTTCCGTTGGTCGAAATAAAATCCTCTATTGTTTCTTTTTGGTAATATAATAAAGAAAAACTTTGTTGATCGAAATAAAATCCTCTATTGAACTATAATTTCCTCTTTCCTTTTGGTAATGTAATTAAAAGAAGGGATATCTACAAGGTATAATGTGAGATCTTTTCTAACAAGAGTTCTGAAATTTCTTCATTTTCTTTATATTTTGTTAGTAGGAAGTGTTTGAAATGATTACAATTTGAATGTAAACATATTCTTCCATTTAGTGCAAATTTAGGCCTTTGAAAATGAAATAGCAGTAATAAGAACCACCCATTCTTGGAAGTTCCTACAAAAAGAGAACCTGCTTCATTTTTTCTAGTAAAACCTAGGTCCCCTATACAACTAATGAGAACCAGTTTAACATAAATAGTACTATCTATTATATTATATGTACAAATCATAATCTATCCCTATTTCCTTTCTTATTCAAACCCTATGGTCTATGGTCACAAAGTCCCTCTAGCTATTTCCAACCTGTAGAGAAGCCATTAACCACCACCTTTCTATTTTCTTTGAGAAACTTTAATTCCAATGTGCTAGCTAGTTGTGTGCTTGTGGGGTCATTCTTCATGAGGCACAAAAAATCTCATGTTCTGAGTTTTGAGAACAAAGAACAACTTGGTCAAACGCGCTTTATCTAAGGGTGGATCTAGTATTATAGTTGTGAGTTCATTTGAACCTACAATTTTTAGTTTAGACCTGGATTTATCTTTGTTAATCCTACTGAAATTGCTGAAAATATTAAACTATGAGCCCTAAAACTCAAACAAGGTGATGCGTCAATAGTTGTAACTAAGTTCTAAACCCATAAAATTGAAATTTCAGATTTGACTCTGGACGGAGCTAGAGAGCGGGAAGTGATTCATCTGAATCCCTTTGCTGAAACATAATATATATACAAGGTCAACTTTTATATATATATATATATAGTAGATAATGAACCCTTTGATGAAAATTCTATCACTAATTACCCCTTCACTGAATCTATCCGGCACTTATCTGAATTAGTCACGTCAGTGAATTTTTAATACCGACTTCCTGAAGAAAAAAGAGTCTGCTCTTACTTTGAGCTTTGATTAGAGCTGATATTTTCATTCCCTAACACAAATAAAGGAGAATTTTGAACTAACTTCAAAGTTGTTGAAAGGAAAATAGGTCTATCAACAGGCATCAATCACTTTAAGAAATGTATTACTTTGGTGTAATAGCGACCTTTACTCTCAAGTACATATTCGGATAACAAGTAATGCAAAGGAGCCAGTGACTACTTGGACGGCGTATAGTTTTTACTTTTTACAACCAAACTATCATTTTCAAATAATACTTCGGAATAGAATCTCTATAGCTTCCGAGCAGGGGCGGATCTACAGCCCACTAAGGATGTTCAGCGAACACTTTTGGTCGAAAAATTATACTGTGTAAATCGATGAAACACTGTCTTATATCATGATATATATATATATATATATATATTCGTTGATTAATAAAATAAGCCACTAGGGGGTGAAAAGCCTAGTGGTCTTTAATTTTTAAAAAAAAAATATCATGATATATAATATTCTGAACATCTTTAAATTAACTAGAGAAGTTGGTCCAGCGATAAAGGTGGTTCAGAAGGTCTTGGACGGCCCAAGTTTGATTCTCAGCAGCAGCTTTACTTTTTTATAGAGCAAAACTACCTATACCAATTCAAAACATCATTGTTTGACTTTTCCTTTTTACTTTTTAATTAATCTTATTTCAAGTAAACAAATATTAAAAGTCATTTTTGAACTAAATATAGTATAGTTTGATTTAAAAATTTGGTGCGCCCATTTTTTCTTTTTAAAGAAAATCTACTTGGCTAAGTTTGAACACTCTTAACAAAGTTTCTACCTCCGCCACTGTAGCTTTGAACTTGCCTTCCTTTTTTAGTCGCTCCCAATATGCATTATTCATCATTTTTTTGTGCGGACTCCCTCGTCTTTAATTTTTGTCCTTCGCCTAATACCTCAAGATTCTAGGTTTGAATTCCGGCCCAGTTTAAAAAAAATCATAAGGCAGTGTAAAACTCTCCCTGCAGGCAGAGTTTGCAAAACTCTACCTCACATGCAAAACTCTGCCTGCAGGGAGAGTTTTGCATTCAGGTATAAGGAAAAACTCTGCCTTAAGGTAGAGTTTTAGCATGCCTGAAGGCAAAACTCTGCCTGAAGGTTTGCATGCAAATCTTTATCTTCAGGCAGAGTTTTGCATGCAAATATCTACCTTACGAATCCAAATTCTACCTTGCAAACTTTTTTTAATTTTTGACTGAGCGGGGATTCGAACCCGAAACCAAGGGGTTCTAACGAAGGGTAAAAATTAAAGACCAACAATTTAATGGGAAAAAATTAAAGACCACCCAAAATAAGGGCATTCCTGCGAATTGCCCACTATTCATTGACACGGCAACCCAGAATCATTTTTTTGCACGGATTGTCCTTCTTTTGGGGTGGTCTTTAATTTTTGCCCCTCCAATTGGCGGTCTTTAATATTTTCCCTTCGCTTAATACCCAGAGATCTTGCTCAGTCAAAAAAAAATCGCAAGGCATAAATTGGGATTCTTAGGGCAGAAGTTGGGATTCGAAAGGCATAAGACTACCCAACTTACGCTTTAAGGCAAACTTTTATCCAAAATTAAGCCTTAAGGCAAACCTCTCTTAAAGCAGAGGTTTGCAAAATTCCAGGAAAAGTTTGAAACCCAACTTATGCCTGTGAATCCCACCTTATGCATTGTGAATTTGTTTTAAAATTTTAACTGAGCGAGGGTTCGAACCCGAAACCAAGGGGCTTTAACGAAGGGCAAAAATTAAAGACCACTGATTTGAAGAGCAAAAATTAAAGACCACCCTAGCGAAGGACAATCCTGCAAATTGTACTAGTAGCAACTCTCCTTTTTTCCAATCAATGTCTACCTGCTTTAGGGCCCAATTAATCTATTTCGCACTAGAAAGTTCTATTTTGGAGGGTAAAGCGCTTCATACAAAAAGTGACTTAGTCTCAAGGCTCGAACCTAGAGCCTGGAGGGAAATTTATCATCCCACCACAATCTTTGGTGAAAATTTTAATTAATTTAACGGTACAAGTGTATGTAGGTTTGTGCTTTATTTTCTTAACGTGATCGCGATCCTGCTATTAATTTTGATATTCTAATATGGAAGCCTTGCAGTTGTCCTATTCTTTCACGTTCTAGAAACCATATCGTGATTTCACTATACTAGATGAAGTGTAAAAAACGAGGGATATGGAGATGCTCACAAGTCGGTCCGAACACTATCGCTGCGAGGAATTGGGATGGTCTCTCTAAGCACACGACCTTTATGAAACTGATGTAGAGAATTCACATGATCAACCCCAACTAGCTTGAAATTAGAGCATAATCTAATCCATTTGCTCTAAAGTTGAAAACGAGATCACGTCTACCGAAAGCAGAATATAAGAAAAGACCAATAAGTAAAGCAAATTCTGAGTATAATTTTATAAACATTCACGTTAGCAGGCTTGTTACATTTCTTTTGATATAAGTAAAGGCTTGTTACATTTCTTTTGATAAGTAAAGGCTTGTTACATTCATTCATATCCATGTCTCATGTACCTTACAGTTCTTCCTAAAGGACAACTAAACAAGCAGTTGCATAGGGGAGACATGTATCAATAGATGAATCAAACATAACGTTTCTTGAATAATGTATGTCTCTTGGTTGGATCTTTAGGCTTGCTTTTACCAAGGCCCTTCTTCCCAGTGCTGCATTACACAAACAGTTATTTGTTAGTATCAAATAATTTCACTTTCTAAATGGAAAATTTGCATTTAATAATCTGCATCCATTCAAATGAAAAAAGCTAAAGGGGTTCAAAGAGTAGTAAAATCATACTTGTACTCCATATAAACCATTCCTTTAGCTCCTGACATGGCACTCATATTACCCATGTAGCGACGAGCTTTTTGAAGAGCTACGTCATCTGCATCTTCATCTAGCTGCTCCAAACCGACTACATCATCGCCAGCACTCAATACCTATAGGTGAAAGTAAAGATCATATGAGTCGGAGAAACATCTTAAAGTAAAGTGCGAAAAAAAAAATGCAAGTAGAAGTACCTTTCCAAGAAGTTGAATCTGTTCCTCAAGACGATGATAAGATAACTCGGGCCCAGAATCAGAAGGTGGCAAGCTTGTGATCACCTAATACAAGAACAGCCAGAAGGGCAATTAGAAGAAAAGGTAGAACCTTAACAAATAGGCAGGTTAATGACCCGTCCAAAAGTTACTCGGGCTGAAATGAACTAAATTGGGTCATAACCCAACCCGCCTAATTTTTACTATCTTTATTTGTTCTTTTTATAATTTGTATAAGTACCTAATAGAACTTCTTTTTTCTTTATTATGGCTATATATAACAAATCAAACAAAGGAAAGGTCTTTTCAAAAATATTTTGACCAGGTTCTCATGGGTCAATTTGGACTACATATTGGCCCAAATTTTAAATGGACTGAATTGGGCGGGTCAAGATGGGCAGAGCTATGACCCGCCCAAACTTGAACGAGTTGGGTGGGTCATGTTTTCATGGGCTAATTTTTGCACCCCTACGTAGAACAGTATGTACGCTATCAATGGCTTTGCCAAGATGCAGTACCTTAAAGCTATAACCTTGATCGATCAAGAACTGCTGTCTTTTGGTTGAGTAGTACATTTCCTGCATTTGAAAATTGCTAGTAAGGTCACATATTATAATGTTATTTCAAAATAGCATATAAGAAGATATCAGACATCAAAAGAAACTAGCAAAGAGAAAAGGATTCTGCACCTGGGTATCAGTTGACACAAGGGAGTAAAAGAATGCATTGTACTCCTCTTTACCTCCTGCCATCCTATCTTGATGCCGCCCCTGTCAACCCAACAAGAAGTTAAAAGACAGATAGATCGGAAACATACACTAAATATTTGAAGTTATCTCGACTTTTATGTTTAAAACCACGGGAGAAGGTTTTTTCCTTATTCTTTTTTCCCCTTGCATAGAGATGCTTATAGAATAGTCCGTCAGCCAAGTAATTGTTTCAAATTATTCAGCATATTCCTATGTCCTACTTATCAGGAGGAATTTCCAACTGAAAATAGCTAGTATTACCAAAAGGTTCACTCAATTTTCCACCACTATGGTAGCAGTGCAAAGACTAAGAAGACTGACATCTTTTCGTCATATATTTAACTAACCTTAGAGAACGCAATGACAACCTTGTTATTTATATAAAGGATTTAACCTGGGGTATCACTCGCTGGAGAGATTAATTCAATTATCATGATTTTATTCGACATTTGAAATACGAATCAAGGGAGGCAATTATGAACGAGAAAACAAACACACCTTGGCCCTGAGAATACGCCCTAGACGTTGAGCTTCTTGTCGTCTTGAACCAGCATGTGACGAAATTTGTATTATAACATTCGCCTCAGGAATATCAATGGAGTTATCACCCACCTGCAAGCACAAGCAGAGATCACATCATCCACAAAAAGAAAAACTTTGAATGTAACACTATGAGTTGGTAGCTAAAAAACTACTATGTTTTTAACTTGAAAGAGGAATACACAAATGAATATGGCATCACAATTAGATAATCATGGTTCAGCACAAGCACATATGCAAACTTTCAAAGATCTTAAAGAAAACATACACACATTAAACATGAGTGTGTGGGTGTAAAGAGAAGATAGTGAGCAATAATTGGTGGCACACAATGGGTCCATTATCACACATTATCACCAATGCAAGGTACTCAAAACACAGTGGCACACAACCTCCTACATCCATCCAAATCACCAGCTAGTGATATTAAGAATCTGCTTGAACACAATACCTTGGAAAGAAATATGGTGTTAACCTCCTTGCTAGTTTTAAATGCATCAAGAATTTTTGTTCTTTCAACATGGCTGCATAACAAGAAAAAACATTAAATGGAGAAGCAAACAAGAAGGCATCAAAAATATCTATCTTGCTCGGACTCTTCAAAAATGTTTTCGGGTGCGTGTCAGATCGTCCAAAAGTAGTGCACTTGCGGAGGATCTGACACAGGTGTGACAAATATTTTTGGAGAGCCCCAGCAACATAGTCTAAAATAGCATCGCAACATAAAATTATTGAGATAGCATCTTGTATATACCTGGTAGCACCATAGATCATGGGTTTCCGAAGCTTCATTGCATACTCAGTAAGTGCAAATAGATTGTCGGCAAAGACAATGATCTTGTCCCCACGCTGCTGTTCATGAAAGCGGATAAGAAACTCACAAGCCCTGAACTTGTTTGGGTTCATCACATAAAGTGCCTGGAACATCACATGGATATGAGTTAAGAAAATATAATAACAATATGCCAAAAGGACGGGGTGAACTCAAAATAATATTACAGAAACGTTGCCTTGCAGAATCAAACAAACATGATTTTAAGAAAAAGAAATTAAAATCCACTATATGGAACATAGTCATAGCCAGAAATTCCACAGGCCAAGGACAAACTTCGCTCCTTAACGAGATCAATAACTACATGAAATTGAACAATTGTGAAGTCATCAAACATTGCGTTCTAAGCATTAAGAATGGAACAGTTACAAAAGACAACGTACTTGTCGCTTCTTTGAATTCTCTTTTTTCAAATATTCAGCAAAGAATTCCTTCGTCATAGGACACCACACCTCAGCACATTGTACATTTGCAATAAATCCTCCTTTCACTAAATCCAACCAATTTGCTTCATACAACTTGGGACCAATAAGAAAGTTCAAATCCGTGATCCTCTCGTCTTCTCTGACAAGCGTAGCTGTTAAGAAAGCCAAATAATCCGTTAAATTTTGTGAATAACAAACAAAATTAACATTGCAATTTGCAATAACTCTTTTTGAAATACATACCAGTAAGCCCAAGTTTGCAGTGTGATTTCGTGATACTAATGACCTTTCGAAACATATGTGCAGGAACCACATGCACCTACATAAATGCCAAGAAGAGACCCTTATATTTATGCCAGTATAAATTTCACCTTTAATATCTATCTCTACGGTTGAAATGAACCTTTCGAAATAAATTCTGTGACACGCATTTCCCACGAGATACTTGTACTGAACCAGAAATTTAAAAAAAAAATCATCTAATCACACAAAGCAATAGCGGAGAAAGAAAAAAATACAACAACAAAAAACCCAGTTGGATCCCACAACGTGAGGTCTGGGGAGGGTGAAGTGTACGCAGACCTTACCCCCACCTTGGAGGGTAGGGAGGTTGTTTCCGAAAGACCCTCGGCTTAGAGGAAAACAAGGAAACAAGGGAAAAGAGTCAGATACGGACAAGCAAATCAAAACCATGTGAAAATGAGAAACAGCAAGAGCAACGAAATCATGATAAAATAATAAAGATAGACAGGACCAACACATAGAAGCAGGACAAAAATACATTATAAGCATTCTAATAAATATAGATGCAGCATTTTAGAATAAATCAGTGCCCCCATATCAGCAATTACTATTAATTTCCAAATAAAAGGAAATGAGTGAGATGAAATTGACCACTACTTATCGGCAACACAGAGTAAAAGAATTACACGGAAATGGGAAACTCAACCAAGAAATACTAAATAGCTAAAGCTTTCATCCTTCTGTAAGTAACATACATCATACATCATAGATACTCCCTCCCAAATAAAAGGAAATGAGTGAGACGAAATTGACCACTACTTATCGGCAACACAGAGTACAAGAATTACACGGAAATGGGAAACTCAACCAAGAAATACTAAATAGCTAAAGCTTTCATCCTTCTGTAAGTAACAGACATCATACATCATATATACTCCCTCCGTTTCATTTTGTTTTAGCTTGGCCGTGCACGAAACTTAAGAATATCAAGAAGACTTTTGAATCTTGCCGTCTTCAATTAAGGTGTGTAAAACATATCAATAATACCTCATGAGTCTTGTGGTCTTAACATGCCATGTCATTTCTATAATAGAGTCATTAAAGGTAAATTGAGGATATTGGAATTAAAGGCTTACTAAATATAGAAAGGTGGCATTCTTTTTAAGAGACTAAAAATAAAATTGAAACACATAAATTAAAGCAGTGAGAGATTATGTGTTTGTGTGTGCGCACGCATCTATCTCTGTGAGTATCTGTCTTTATGTATGTATGGTTGTATGTTCTTCCATAAACAGATATGATACTCCGGCCACAAAGGAATAGCATTCGAAATAAACTATTGTTTCGCATTAAGCTTGAAAAGCAAGACTCATATACTGGATTCTTATACGAAAGGCACAATTTGAAACATTGCAAGACCAGGCATTTACCTCATCCATAAGGAGTAAACCCCATTCTCTATTTCTTATTTCTTCAATGATCTTCTCAGATTCTTCAGAACGTTTGCCACCAAAAGCAACCATGTTATATGTTGTCACCACCACACCAACATTTCCGCGGAATCTTTCTTTGCTGTCAGATGTGAAACGACATATCTGCTCTTCTCGGATAGTAGACCATAACTTAAACTGGAAAGCCCATTGATCCACAGACACAGCATTTGTTGCCAAACAAAGGCAGCTCTTTTTTATTCTGCTTGCTGCAGAAACGCCTACTAAAGACTTCCCGGCACCACAAGGTAGCACAATAATTCCAGATCTTGCTCTTCCTGAAGCATTCAACATACAATTTAACCACAGGCAAGAGCATTATATCTATCAAGAAACTACGACTCTTCCTGAAGCATTCAACATACAATTTAACCACAACATACAATCTAACTACAACCAGTCAGCTTGTGAATCCCCACACCTGAGTTCAGCATTAATTGGATTCATCATAATTCAATAATTTTAATGTTGGAAGTCCATCTACTACAACCCTCCTCAGTTATGCGAACGTGAGACTATCTATGTTTTGTGAAACTCACATAGACGACGTCTAAGCCAAGAATATATACACCTGTCAAAATATAGATGGTCTCACGTTCGCATAACTGAGGACGGTTGTCAAAATAACAATGTATTCCCTTCTCTTTTATAACTTTTTGTAAACTAGAGTTCTAATGTAAACTAACAGAAGCAGGCTAAATAAACGACGACACCTCTATCATCCCTATTTTCGAATTGCGCGCACTGGAACAGAAACCGGATATAACCAGATATCCTCTTTGCAAGCGCAAGGATGCAGCTTTCTCACATCTTCATATCTTTCCCATTGAGCAATCTTCTATCAATCTCTGTGGTATAACCGTGTTCCTCACTGTGTGAGGGTTAAGACTTCAATATACTGTGACGATAATCAATGATCCCCCAGAATCCTTTATTTACCTTTTTTTTTTATCAAGGACCTTTATTTACCTTTTTAACGAAAGATACTCACTGTATCTCCATATGTCTGTGAGAGAGAGAATAGCAGATATCAGCAAACTTGTTTATGTTCTTTTGTCAACTTAAAAGTCACTTATATAAACCGTTTTTTGGCAATCAGCAAAAGTTAATTATTATTGAAAAGGACAAATTCCAAAAATGTAACAATTGAACAGAAGCTTAATCATTACATTAAGTTAATACAGAGAAGAATAAGGGAATAGAAAAACACATAAAAAGTTTAGGAAAATTCATTGACCATGACACCTGACTTTCAAATAGAGAACAAGACAAAAAAGAAAGCATCAATCGGAAAAATTAAAGTCGCTTGCTTGGTAAAATTTGGCTTTATATCCTTACCATTTCCAAACATCTTACTAAGACTCTTCTCTTGATAAGGACGTGGTTGTGCTTGAGGCTTCAACTCCATGTCAAGATCAGGATTAACCTGCAATGTTCAGTGGGCATTAAGCAGAAATACTTAGCTATTGTACAGCTCATAAATCACACGCCCTCCAAATCTATTGTCAAAAAAAAACTGACAATACATTGATGCGAGATAATTTATTACTCAAATTTCTCATACTCTAGACCAAATGTTTGATTTGCCTCTACGGATCCGACAATGGCTTTCATATCACATGGTGCAATACTCCTCCCACACCATTTTAGTTACTAGCTCAAGCAACTTATTCATGTCATCCGTACCCACCCAACAACTAAAAAGCCTAATTGCAACTGCAAGTATTCCCTCCGTTTCATTTTATGTAACGGTGTGGTGGAACAAAATAGTACAAAACTTGCGGTTGAGAAGAGCGAAATATCACATCGAAATTCAACTGTGAATGGTTTAATGAAGCCGAGGGTCTTTCGGAAACAGTCGCCCTACCTTTCAAGGTGGGGGTTAGGTCTGCGTACACTCTACCCTCCCCAGACCCCACATGGTGGAATTATACTGGGCTTCTTGTTGTTGTTGTAATGGTTTAATGAACTTAAACTCTTAAAGTTGTATCAAACTAGAATTATGTCAAAACATTTTGGAGCATGCCAAAACGGAAAAAGCATAATATAAGTTGGAACTGAGGGAGTAATTGCTTTCTTGAAACATTATAAACCATGTCAACGGTACATACATATTGAATACCAAAGGTGCACCCCCCCACCCCCCACAACACACTCCGGGAACCCCTACCACCAGTTTCAATTTAGCCAAGATAACAAGTGCTTTTAGCAACTATGAACCTTCCACCACTGCAGGTTCCTCTGTCTAGCATCTCGATTGAAAAACAGAAGATTATTTAGATATTTTAATTAGTGAATTTTTGTTCTTATAGGCAAACTAGTTGTCAACTAAGGGAATCTCATTCCTATTTTACCAGTAAGAAAGATTCTCCATCAGCTAAATTATTCACTGTCCACTTGTCCACCCTGATGCAAAAAAAGAAAAAAGGAAAAAGGAGCAACTCACTGTATCATTCCTGAAGTCATACTCCTCCATCATGGGATAATTCAAAGCATTTGGTAGACACCGCTGCTTCACATTTTCAACCTGTCCATATACAAATAGGAAAACTGTCATCTTTTAGGTAAAGCCAAAGAAATTTGTGTGTCTGTGTTCACCCACAAAGATACTCCAACACCAGGAGAAATAGTCTCCATCTAGAGCAAGCATACATATTTTCTCAGCATGACTTTTCTCAAACCACAAGATACAGCAGATAAATGGGCAACTGCAGCTCCCTAAGAAGATATTTGGAGGATACTTAAGTGCAAATATCAAAGTGAAAAATGGCACAGGTAAGCAAATTTGATTATCATCTATTAGGTCTACTCTTCAATTAACTGTAGTAAGTAGTGAAAATGAACTGTTGCATTAGAGTCTGATCCTAGAAATACAACTAACCAATTGATTAGTCAAACCACCACTTATTCATATTGCTGGAGAATCAATATCTAACAGCGTCATAATTGGTGTGATCAAGTCATATCCAACAGTGTCAAAATCCACGCACATCATACTTTAGTGTAAATCTTAGCTCCAAAATGATACAGCCACATACTAGGGAAACAGCAAAAGTACGGAGACAAACAACCAAACATCCTTAGCAGGTGAAACAAGAAGTCGACAACCATGCTTACATTTGTATTGGTTTACTTGACCTAATGAAGATGTTTTTATCGGCAATGAGTAACTTACACATGACCACAAGAAAAGTGGAGACCAAAGAATTAAAAGAACAAGAATAACTTCGGAGAACTGGATATGAAATACTATAATCAGCAGTTAGTGTATTTCATGCAAATGCTGCAACTTATTACAATAGCATCTGACACCACAGACTCCCAACTCGACATTTAAACGAGGCCTTCTTGTTGCAAAACATTAAATTATTACCTGAGCAGGGTCTATTTCAAATGAATGGGTTTCTTTTTCTTCAGCCGCTGCTGCCAGATCTACTCCGTTTATCAACTCATCATGTCCGCGTTCAATTTCATTCACAGGTTTGCTTACAGTAAACCCATCCTTAACCAAAAAATAAAATAAAATTTCACTTGATAGTTATGAACTTGTAATAGAAATACAAAGCATCAAAACAAAGATATGGGGTCTGATTTTCTTTTTTCATGATTCTGCCTCCCAAGTCTAAAACGATGCAGTCAAATTTCTTGATAACCATTACAGATTACAAAACAAGCAACTCAATCACATTGAACACGAACCTCAGACGAAATCCTAGCCTTCCCTATGGCTTCATCTGCAAGCAATTTTTTCAACACCTAGAGATAATCACATCAAATAAATCAATTAAGATAGTCAAGAAAACATCTAAAATTAAAGCATTGTTACTATATAGCTCATTATCTTGCCTCTGGAAATGGAGATTCTATAAAATACCGATTCTTCTTAAGAACAAGCTTCACTTTTCCGTAGTTAGCAGTAGAAGCATGAATAAAATCAATCATCTCTTTGGGAAGTTTGGTCTTTGACAATTTGTTCAAAACAGCGATTATAGTTTCAGTCTCAAGACCAACTGACACAGCGGCATACAACGAGTGAGGCGTCAAGTTGTACTCATGCATCGACTCCGGCCTACAAAATAGAAGTCCATTAACCCTCTCCAAAACAAACAAAAACATAGAATACAGATTGCCAGACACACAAAAAGGTACCTGCAAACAGGCTCAGCAATGGCAATGAGAAAATCATAGGCTTGCTTATACAATGGAGAGAAGGTCTCAAGGAAAATTCTTCCATCCGCACAAGCCCACAATGGACGATTGGCGTGATCGAGTTTGAGTTCCAGCTTAGTGAAATCCATCTTCTTCCCTTCTCTCTCGCCTAAATATAACATTCATTCAAATTTTTCTACATCAAACGAGTTTAATATTATATAAAAGCATCACCGAACTGTAATTATAAGGTGTGGCAATAGTACATACTCCCTCCGTTTCAATTTGTTTGTCTTAGTTTGACTTGACACCGAGATTAAGAAAGTAAGGGTCTATTGGGTACCAAACTACCCTATAATCTTGTTGTCTTAAACATGTCATGCGTAGGAAATAGGCATTCTTTTTTAAACAACTAAAAAGGAAAGTAAGACAAAGAAATTGAAACAGAGTGAGTAATACAAACAAACTACCAACTATCCTAATTTGTAACCTCGATAACTTCCTATCTAGGGTCATGTCCTCAGTAAGCTGGATCATATAAAAGCATCATGAAGTGTAGTCATAGGACATAATAGTAGTTTCTAATGATCCTTTATATTTTCTTTATACATAAGTAGAGTAATACCATCATTAAAATCATCACTGCCTTCTTCAGGATAATACTGATCATCATCAGCAGTTGAAGCCCGATACTCCTCCTTCAATCACCACAAAAACAAATAAAAATACAATCTTTATCAATTTCTATTTCAAGAAAACACTAAATAACATATCAAAACTAGCTGGGAAATCAAAGAACCTTTGAATTGAACTTGATCTTCTTGCTTGGTCGACTTTTATCACCTGAATTCAAACACTTATTATTAACAAACTACAAATACAAAGCTATACATATAGTATAATTCAATCAAGAAACCAAGTAACTACCCCCCCCCCCCCCCCCTCCCACAAGTTGCTATATTGCAATATGAATATTCTACATGGTTAAAATCAAGAAACCAACTAACCCCATTAAATTTTTCCTAAAAAAAAATACTAAACTTTTGGGATTTTTTTTTTTTTTGGATGTAAATGATTAAAGTTTAAATCTTTGAATGATAATCAAATTACCGTGTCCGTGATGACCCATTTTATGAGATGAAGCAATCTGTTTATTCGAATCACAAATATGAGTTATGAGTTTCTCTTCTCTTTTCTCTCTTTTGTTGTATTTTATCAGTCTATTATTGGAATGGCGGTTTTTAGGAAAATAGGCAAATACTTTATTGTTGTTGCTCAGAAGAAATATTTATTTTCTGGAAATGAGAATTTTAGGGTATTTGTATTTGTAACCCCTGATCTGTGAAAAAGTTGCTGTTACGCCCTCAAAACCTACTTATCGAATTATCTATCGTGATTCTCCTTTTCATGCTTCAAATCCTTTTTTTCTCTTGAGCCAAGAGGTTCTATTGGAAACAGCTTCCCTGTCCCAAACAGGTAAGGATAAGGTCTGCGTACATCCTACCCTCTCAGATCCCACTTGTGCGATACACTAGTATGTTGTTGGTGTTGTTGTTGATTCTCTTTTACATACCCCTTAAAAAACATTAATTAGGAGGGATTTTTTTAACTATTTTACCCTTCATTGGTATTTGAATAATCATAACATCACCCCTTAATTGAGATGTTTTTAATATTCAAGAACAATAACTACTAACGGTGAAGTGCGAAAAAAATAATTAATTTTGTCTGAACTTCTAAAACGATAAATAATTTGAGACAACTATTTTTAGAAAGCACGACATGTAATTTGAGATGGTGGAGTAATAAAGTATTGTTGATTGCGGCAACAAAATAATTAAACTGACATATTCTCCCATGACGGAATAAAAAAAAAAGATCAATAAGAGCGTTTTTCCCCTTTTCACCTCGACTAATTTCTGGGGACCTACTATCTCCCACTGATTAATAAGGGTATTTTTTGGAAGAAAAGAAATTCTTAAGAACACATATTCCTCTAATTTCCAAAAAATAATTTCCTTGAAATAGCAAAGATGTCATTTTCCACAAATATTCAAATGAGCAATTTTTTATAGTGAGAAATGAATTAGAATGAGAAGGGTGATAAATGATGAAACTAACCTTTTGGGTGTGGTCTCCATTTGCTTTGTAAAATGCTCTTCCACGTGAATTAAACTTTTAATAATTTGATATCTGGTTAGTCAGCTTTGAAAAATGATCCTTCCAAGTTCTACATGAATATTTTTCATATTTGCTCTTGAAAATGTTCAGGGAAATGGATTATTCATCTGTTGTGTACGTTGTATATTTCATTGGGTTTGACTCCTCAACAATCTGATAATCGTATAGTTCCTTTTATTGGGGACGATATGTTTTTTGATATATTGTAAATATTATTGATCTCTCTTGAATATTGAGTTGATCTTTATGAACTATATGATCACTTCATCTCAAAAAGGAATGGTTAGGAAATGTTTTTCCTCCTCACGCACCAAACATTCGAAAATACTCTAAAAATACTTTCGAAATATATTCTAAATATTACTATTTATTCACCTTACCAAACATCAAAAAATATGTAGGAATCACTTATTTTCCATGAAAATATGTTCTATAGAAAACATTTCCCTTCATATCAAACACGCCCTAATGTCAAAACACACTTGCAAATTGTTAAGAATAGAAAGTAAATTCAGTTGATCAAAGTCATTATCCATAAAGGTTTTATCACCAAACACAAATCCAGATGACCTAACTCTTTAACTACATACTAATGAGAACATCAGATGCAACGACTGGCGAAATTGTCGCATTTACACAGTAAAATCATTTTTCTGTCCCTTACTTTTAGGTTTAGCACTTTGATCAGTCCTATACAGAGTTGTTTTTTCTTGAAGAGACACCATGTACAGTCTCAAAATGAAAAGCCAGTAACTTCTTCATCTTCATCCTCATCTATGGCACCTTCATCGTCACTAAAAACCTGGATGTCGTCTTCATCTTCTTCCTCTTCATCCTCGTCATGCATCATATCCTTGTTCTTCCCTTTTCCATCCTTCAAACCAGTGCTCAATACTACAGTCTCTCCTCCAGTTTTCTCGATATCTTTCCTCAGCTTTTCCATATTCTCCCTTCTGCGTTTTTCCTCTAACAATTGCTTCTCCTCCCGTCTCTTGTCCAAGTCAGCCCTGACAGGAAAATTTTGCAACAATAGTTATTAAGCATGTCCAACTATCAGTGATATTTCAAGAGGTATAAATAAACATTAAGTTTCAGTTAGTGTAATACTTGTAAGTTTCCATATACTCTTCAGTGCTGGCATCAATTGTCTTGAAAAAGGCGTCCATCCCAGCACCTGAAACTGCAGAGACCCCGACGGATCTGAGATTCTTGTAGAACTCCTCAAGTGCAAGAGAAAGGCTTCGAGTCAGAGTTGATGTGTAAGTGTTGTCCGCATCTAGTGCCGCGTGAAACACCTCGAAATCTTTCATCCACTGCATTTAAAGTAGTGACATGATAAATCACAGTCCCAGAAGAGCAGCCAATGAAAGTAAAAGCACAAAGAACTGAAGAATCAATCCAATAGTAAGAATTTACTCTACACTCAACCACAAACGCCCCTCCCTCTCTCTTCTGCCCTTCCCCCTTTACATTCACACACGCACATAAACAAACACTGGTATTTTAATTGGTAAAAGACATTATATGAATGGGCAGCAAAATTGCTGCAAGTAGAATATGTGCCTCAAAAGATCAATAACACAATTGCAAAGCAACCATCATAACCAAAGTTTTATACGATGACTCCTTGGTTTAAACTGCTTAGCGAGCAGGTACAGCACATAACAGGAATACTATTAAACTGTCACTATAATAGCCTCATGGTTCCAGTACCAATTATTAGAGGTAAAGGGTAATAGCTTCTGATCCACCTTTAAGTTTTTTCTTGAACGTCTTCACTGGTTTATATTAGGTGCACAAATGGAATAATTTCCATAGCAAACTTAACATGACTAATAGTGGAGACAGCCAGTCCTTTCTCTTCCTCACAACTCCCTGCCCTTTTCAAGAAAAAAATTAGAGTAATGTGAGAATTTATTCGAGTACCTCCAAAGCAAATTCATGATTAGCCACATCTGTCTTGTTGAATGCCAATACCAACGGCAACCTTGTTTTGTAGAGGATGCTACAAGCATAGAGCATATTGCTCATAAAGGTAGCTGGACTTGCGGACCGTGGTGTATCAACTACATATGTCACCACAGTGGGAAAAGTAGATGCAAAAGCTTCAGTGATTATTGCACCAGAGGCAGACCAAGTGAATATCTCAATCTGTCCAGGAGTGTCCACAAGAACATAGTCCAACTGGTCTGCTCGTTTTTCAATAACTGATATCACCTGCAAATAGGTAGAAGAGGTTGTTGTCTCAAAAGAGCTAGAGAAAAATAATACATGTAAAGCTTTTCTTCCCTCAAATCCTTGCAAGCTACTCCTCTAATAAATAATGACAAACAGAATTGGTGAAAAGAACAAATACTACAAAGCAAAAAGAGAGCAAACATCAGATATAGATATATTGCTTTGACAACTTTCCACCTCACATTTTCAAAAACCAAATTTACTGATTCTTGCAACAGAAAATTTGAAACTTGTGCACTACTTTAAGAAATCGAATTTGATAAATAATACATCCAGACATCATCCAAGTAACAACCACAAGAATTTACAGAGGGCTTAGATGCATAAATGCTGCTTGAGAGATCTAATAGCAGGGAAGACTATGATGCAATGTTTCAGTGAACTTTAGAGAAGCATCTCAATTTCAGAGCTTAAGAGGCAAAACACATCATTCTAATTAGCCAGTACTTATGGACCTTGCACTCGCCATGTATCCACGAGTTTTGAATCAAGGGAGGGAGGGAGAGGGAGAGGGGGGGGGGGGGGGGGGTGATGATAACATAACGAATATAAGGAAAAAAAAGAAAACCAAAGCCAATAAAGGGCTGCTTAATCTAGGTTGACCGATTTCGAATTCCATATGAGTAAACCAGAACCTAAAGAAGTATATGACTGAACGTAATGAGATATGATAAGATCTAAATTTGGATTAGACTTCTTAATCCAACAGGTCTAATAATAACTTTTGAAGACTTAAATCCGGATAAGATAAGTGGATTGGATGAAATTACTTAACCTATTCAATTCACTGCCGTGTCGGAGGAACAATTTTAATGTTGAATTCATATAGTCCCATAAAATAATTGTTGACCGATATGCAAATCTACTAGAATTTTACGCACTAATATCCTATAGACATTAATTCAGTCCATTTTTCTACCACAGTAAGTGATCAATCCAAAGAGAACACTTTTATACCACAAAAGATGCAAGCGGGAGGAAACTTCAAAACAAGGTTTCTCTAGACCACATAAGTTTAAGAAAAAAACAGAAGGCCAAATAGAATAGATAGCCCCTCAAACTTGGCACATTTTCTCAGTTAGACACCTCGACTTTTGTAGTGATCATTTGAACACCTCTTTGGCAGAGGTGTGTCTCGTGCACACTTGTGTTTGTAAGACCGTGTGCTTGAGACGCACTCCTGATGAGGTGTCAAATGAACAAATTAACTACTGACATACCTGTGTAACTTATTTTTAAAAATTCGACATGTAATTATATTTAATAAAAAGAAATACAATAAGAAAGAAAATAAAATTCACCTCTTCCCCCCTCCCCCGGTATTTGCTCCGTCTCCTTCCCTATGTTCTGCTTAACCTCTTCCCCTTCCAGAACTCATTTAATTGCAGTGAACTTCTCAAAAGGTTTTGGGTTGTGGCAGTGATTTACTACTTTCTAAATACAGTTTTGAAATTCAAAACGCTAGAAGAACGCTTACCTTCTTCTCCATTTCACTTACAGTAACAAATTTGAGGTTGTTCTCCGAACAAATTGGAAGTTAACAGAATAGAAGTCTTTTAATATGAATCGAAGTCATATTATTTGTACCACCATTTACAACTACCTCTGCAACCAAGATGGAATTCACAACCTTAGTACGTGGTTCTTGCTTATTGAAGGCATTCTCAATCTCACACTTATCTACATTTTTAACTGGATTACATTCTTCCATCATATGAGCTAAGGTTTTTTTTCCTTTCCTTAAATAAGATGGATTCAATTCAGCAACTACAAGTATATGCAGAAAGAAATCTCACAATGATTATATACAACTAGTGTCAGAAACAAAACAAAAGCAGAAAGAATTTGAACTTACAGCTATCAGAACCAAAAGTTTTGAAGAAAAAAAAAATAGAAGTGAAGTCTCATATTATTATTTTGGAAACAAAATTTAATTGTATGACGAGACGATGTACTTTTGAATCAGGTAACTCGGATAAAACGATAGAGGATTCGGATCTGGAGAGATGTATTGAATTTGTGTTAACACAGAAATCAGCGAAAGTAAGAAGAAAAAAAAATGTGGGAAGAAAATCCATGTCAGCTCATTTTAAGCCATTACTTCAAATTGAGGAATGAATAAGTTGTATGCCATGTCAGACTTCGCGACATATTCCTGCCTAGTTGAAGTGTCTATATGGTCACTAGCAAAACCAAAGTGTCTGACTTACAATTCGAGCAGCCAAAACAGAAAGAAAAAGTCTCCTCACAGCCTATTCAATAAAAGAAAACCAGATCACATCAAACCTTACCTCATCAAACTTTGTGGCAAACAAGTTCAGTGAAGTAAGAATTCCTCCATTTGGCCCAAGATTGAATTGCTTCATGACTTCCTTGTATCGAACAGTGTCTCTAATATCAATATTTGCACCATATGGAAGGGTCAAGACAGCAGGATCAAGGTTCAAAACATAACCCCGCTTATTGGACGCCATTGTGTGGCAAACAAGTCGATGCATAAACGTAGTTTTTCCACTACCTGGTCGTCAATCAAAACAAGCACTATATCACGTTTCAAGTAAAAATTAAATAACAACAAACAGCTTGGGACAATGCTAGTATCTTAAAATGATAAACATATGAATCCTTAACGCAAAGAAATAGGACTTTACCAGCCATCCCAACCACTATGATAATGACAGGCTTTTTCTTGAAAGTGAAGGATGATGATCCCTCAATATTAAGGTTTTGCATCGAGTTAGAGATATCATCCTTCTCCGGAACCTATAACCAGACAATCGAGGAGAAAAAGAAGGAGAATATTAGTTAAGGCTTAGAGTTGTAAAAGTAAACCAAATTGAGAATATTTACCTTACTGTCAACTTGCATCGAACCCTCAGCCTCTTCCGGTACCTTTGAATCAATCTCCATTCAAGATAACTGCTAAGTCAGTAAAGAAATGTCTCTATCAGCCTTAATGTAAATTAATTACGACCATATCAACAGTAAAAAGCAAAAAAGGAAGCTAGAAAAAGTAGGAAACAACGCAGAGATGGTAATAATCTATGTTGCTCGGACTCTTCACTTTCGGTGCCGCACCCATGTTGACACGACATGGGTGTGGCTGTGGGATCCGTACCCAATTTGGAGGGAAATGGATTATTCATCTGTTGTGTACGTTGTATATTTCATTGGGTTTGACTCCTCAACAATCTGATAATCGTATAGCTCCTTTTATTGGGGATGATATGTTTTTTGATATATTGTAAATATAATTGATCTCTCTTGAATATTGAGTTGATCTTTATGAACTGTATGATCACTTCATCTCAAAAAGGAATGGTTAGGAAATGTTTTTCCTCCTCACGCACCAAACATTCGAAAATACTCTAAAAATACTTTCGAAATATATTCTAAATATTACTATTTATTCACCTTACCAAACATCAAAAAATATGTAGGAATCACTTATTTTCCATGAAAATATGTTCTATAGAAAACATTTCCCTTCATATCAAACACGCCCTAATGTCAAAACACACTTGCAAATTGTTAAGAATAGAAAGGAAATTCAGTTGATCAAAGTCATTATCCATAAAGGTTTTATCACCAAACACAAATCCAGATGACCTAACTCTTTAACTACATACTAATGAGAACATCAGATCAGATGCAACGACTGGCGAAATTGTCGCATTTACACAGTAAAATCATTTTTCTGTCCCTTACTTTTAGGTTTAGCACTTTGATCAGTCCTATACAGAGTTGTTTTTTCTTGAAGAGACACCATGTACAGTCTCAAAATGAAAAGCCAGTAACTTCTTCATCTTCATCCTCATCTATGGCACCTTCATCGTCACTAAAAACCTGGATGTCGTCTTCATCTTCTTCCTCTTCATCCTCGTCATCCATCATATCCTTGTTCTTCCCTTTTCCATCCTTCAAACCAGTGCTCAATACTACAGTCTCTCCTCCAGTAAAAAGCAAAAAAGGAAGCTAGAAAAAGTAGGAAACAACGCAGAGATGGTAATAATCTATGTTGCTCGGACTCTTCACTTTCGGTGCCGCACCCATGTCGACACGACATGGGTGTGGCTGTGGGATCCGTACCCAATTTGGTCAACCAATTTTGGGTACTTTGACCAAAATCGAAGGAGAAATTCCAGATAAATTCAATGATTTATGTAATCAAAACAAAAGCTATGGTGAAATTGAAGAAAATGGAATAACTTGTATATAGAAATTTCTACGTCACTCCTTTTCCTTTTATCTCCTTCCGATTTTCTCCTCAAGTTTTCCACATAATATGTCATAAATTAGGTTTTCTAACTCTATTTTTAGAATTTTGAATTATTTTTTGTTGAATCCCCGCACTAGTATCCGTACCCACGAATCTTAAAATTTAGATCATGATGAATCCGACCTCTAGATCCGTATCCGTATCCGACACCCGCATCCGCACCAGAGTCCGAGCAACATTGGTGATAATAAATGTAGGAGCATCGCAAAGGCCTGCATCAAATTCCATAAGGATTTTGCCAACGGCTAATTGTTTTCCAACTACTGCGGATAATACTTTTTTTTTTCCTTGACGAAAAATCTCGAACTAATGATGACTTCAACTTCCACGCGGAACATTCTTTTTTTTTTTTTTTTGATTAAGCACCGGGTGTCCGGGTCTCTTTGAGCCCCGACTAATCCCGGGGGTGCACAGGCCCTCGGCAAGGAGTTTCCCGCAAGTGCACCACGGGTAATTCAGGGTTTTACCCCAATCCGATGGCCCTCAGGGGTTAGCCTGGTGGTAATTGGCTTGAGCCTTGGGGTGCTCCCTTTCAAGGTCTCAAGTTCTAAATATGGTCCAAATAGGGTATACATTAGGTCTGTTTGATCTATTTTCGGCTATCATTTGGCGCATTCCTCTTTTCCATTTCTGTACACAAATCAATCTAAAAGAGTTAATACTACTAATTTTGACACCCTAAAGCAAAATATAAACTCCAATAATGTTTAACACAACAATACTATTCGTTTAATCATTCTAAATAGCTAGATCACTCCTATAGGTCATAGGTTCGAGCCGTGGAAGTCTATCTACATGTGCACTGGGCTGCCGCCATTTACTTCCTGTGCTGTGTCAAATATACACACATTCTTGTGGCAGTTGAAGCTACAAAGATAACCAGAACAAGATAAAAATTACAGCAGGTAAACATAAGCCATGAATGGAAGCTGAGATAATCAGTAGAACACCTATTAACACCCGATTTAAGAGCAAGAATTTCGCCTAAAACCCTTTAAACCACTACTGAAATTTAAAAGCCAAAAGCCTGCCTTCTCTTTTTTTTTTTTTTCTATGTTTACTCAGTACACTAGTGACATTAACTCTGTAGTCCACAAGTTTTAGAAAAATATTCATTACAAAATAGATTTTGTAAGGAAGAATTAAGCACCAGTAGTTACACTTTTCGAGAAAATCAAGTAGACACGTCGCAAGCGCACGGCGGAATGGAAGCAAAGGGAGGAGGGTTTTGCTCAATGACTTTGGAAAGACAAACACGAGACAGTACTTATACCTACTTTTAAAGCAAAAAAAAAAAAAAATGAGAATAAGTTTGAGCCCAATAAACATTAGGTCCTGTTTGGAAACTAAGGTATAATTTTAAAATTGTACAAAGAGAAAAAGTGCAAATATATCCCTCAACTTTGCGAAACCAGTGCGTAGATATCTCTGTTGTTACACAAATATACATTTTCACTGACATAAATTTTTAATTAAAATAAAAGTCACCATAGCTTTGTGATGATACGTGGCAGTTTCCCATTCGTGAAAAATTATGTTTTTTTACCTTCTACGTGCTTCACATATTTGATCTCACGCACTAGTCCAGGTCAGCACAAAAGGTGCAAATAATTACGGGAAAATATAGTTTAGGGGGTAATAGGACCCCTTGAAAGGAAAGGTGTGTCCTAACAAATTTGGTACAAGTTAGGGAGTAACAATGCCTTATCCCGGAATATATTTGGACCTAATTATTTATAATTAGGTGATGACAAGTTTCCCATGAACAAATTAAATGATCCAGTGATGAGGTGGCATGACTTAAACTAAAAATTAAATAATTTTCTCAAAATTTCTTACCAAATAACCATAAGTGACCAAATTGCAATTTATTACTTGAGTTTGTATAAAAATAATTATGGGCATATATGGCAGATTTAATAAGAAGATGAGCGTAAAAAGAAATTTGATCATCCAAGCAATAAATTCAAATTAATAGTTAAATTAAAAAAAATGCAAAAAAAAACTTTGTGAGAAGGTGCAATATACCCCTGAACTTTGCGAAAGGTCCAACTAACCACTGCAGTGGCTTTTATTTTAATTAAGAAAATCAACAAAAAGGGTATACTTGCGCCATTTGTGAAACGCAGATATAAATGCACCACTTTTTTTAACGAGGATATAGTAGCTGTAGAATTTAACCCATTTTTTCATTGAACGAAAGGTACAAAATAAATCAGATTGATAAAATTACCATGTGAACTCTTCGGTTTTTTCCCTTCCTCGATCCCTATCCCATTTAAATCGCGAAGTTGAGGGGTATATTTGCACCTTTGCCCTTATATAAATTAATACGGCCTATTATTTGGTTAACTGAATATTGTATTAACCAAGTGAGCAGTATTTATAACTAACTCATTGGACTCTAGAGTTAGATCCTAACAAAAATTAACTAAAAGCAACAGTATAAGCTATGGCCTATTAACTATCAGCTAATTCATATGGTACTGCACTTTATAACTAGTGTGATATCCATGTATAAGAAATAAGACCACTATTTAGCAGCGGTCGTTGTTAAGTTAGGCCAAGACATTGGCTCATTTTGCCTGCTTCTGCCCCCTGATGTCCACTTGTAAAACTATCTCCTTGAATCAGTCCTTGCAGTCCCTTTGCTCTTTGCTTGAATCTTCTATTGTTCCTTTCGATCCACACATGATAGCTGACAGCTGCAAATAAGAAACCAAGCACTAAAGACTTTGCTCTAGTAGCATGTATCACTGGTTGATACCCATCGAACCTCAGTTTCTCAGTCCTTAACATGTCGATGAATGCCAAGCCAGGCCAGTAGTGTTTTCCACAGATAGCCAGAGTGCTCACGTTACAAAAAAAAAAAAAAAAAAAAAAGGTGTTCTTCCGATTCTTCTGTCTAAGATGAACATAAGATACATTTATATCAACCTGAATGCCCCATTTGCATAACCTGTCCACTGTTGACAACCTTTTGTGCAATGCGGCCACATCACAAATTGATGCTTTGGTAGTAATCCAATGGTCAGTGCTAGCTTCTTCCATAGTGCTCTTGGGTATTGAGGAACCATTAATTGCAAGATAAGCTTTCTTAATACTAAATGTGGGGTCCAGTCCCCTATCCCATATTTTAAGAAAGGAAGATTTTTCTTCCTTTGACAAATTATACATTGGCAACAATTGTGGACTTGGCTAACAAGCCAATTTCTTTGTTCACATTTTCATGATGTAAGCGCTTACCTCATCATAATCGTGATGTAAGCGCTTACCTCACCATAGGAAATTCATTCCTATAAATAGGCAGCTTATGGTTCATTTGTAACACACCAAAATCTCAGACAATACATCTGAGTGAGAGCAAAAGTGAGGTATTCCATAGACTGTAAGAAAATAGTCTGTGAAGAAAAATAGAGTGTGAGTGATATTGTAGTGAGGTGGGAAAATCAAAAGAGTGTTATTTCTTTTGAGGGTGTAGTGGTCTTAGGAGTATTTGTACTCGTTACTACACAGTGTAAAATTCCTCTATAGTGATATCAGCTGCTCCTCTTGGCCGTGGTTTTTCCCTTATTCAGAAGGGTTTCCACATAAAATCTTGGTGTCATTATTGCTGCATTTTATTCTTGCTGATTTAACCATAAGTTAGTGTTCCGCGTTTATCACTAATACCGTGAATATTATTTTTGCGGGTCTATTTTATTCCCATCAAGTGGTATCAGAGCCAAGGTTCTGTCTGAGTATGCTCTGTGGTTGCAGCACAGTATGAACTTCCACATCAGAAAAGAATTACTTTGGTCTTCGAATAAAATAATATTTGTATTTGTGATAAACGATGGAAGCCAACACTAGTAGAATGGTTACTTTGAGTGGCGTAAATTATGCCATTTGGAAGGGCAAAATGGAAGATTTGCTCTATGTCAAGAATTTTCATCAACCTGTCTTTGGAAATAAAAAGCCTGATAATAAATCAGATGAAGAGTGAAATTTGTTGCATCGGCAGGTTTGCGGCTTTATTAGACAGTGGGTTGACGATAATGTGTTGAACCATATTTCTGGAGAGACACATGCTCGGACCCTATGGGAGCATCTTGAAAGTTTGTATGCTCGAAAAACTGGTAATAACAAGATGTTTCTGATAAAGCAAATGCTGGGTTTAAAATACCACGATGGTTCCGCAATGACAGATCATCTGAATATTTTTCAGGGGATCATGAACCAGTTATCTGCTATGGGTATTAATTTTGATGAAGAAATTCAAGGCTTATTTCTACTTGGTTCCCTACCAGATTCTTGGGAAATTATTAGAACTTCATTATCAAATTCTGCTCCGGATGGTGTGATCTCTATGGATCTTGCCAAGAGCAGTCTTTTAAATGAAGAGATGAGAAGAAAATCTCAAGGTTCCTCCTCATCAGATGTCTTGGTGACTGACACTAGGGGGAGAGGCAAGAATCGTGGTTCTCAAAATAGAGAACATCATAGAAGCAAATCCAGAAGCAGACTTAAAGATATTGACTGCTATCATTGCGGGAAAAAAGGGCACACAAAGAAGTTCTGCCGGATTTTGAAAAAAGAGAATAGAGAAAAGGAGGAAAAGAAAGAAGATGGCAATCGTGTTGCCGCTGTCACTACAGAAGATCTTGTTACTGTCCTTGATGCGGATCTGATAAATATTGCTTGTGATGAGTCAAGCTGGGTTGTGGACAGTGGTGCCGCATCTCATGTGACATCAAGGAAGGAATTTTTCTCATCCTATACTCCGGGTGACTTTGGAACTTTGAGTATGGGTAATGAGACTGTATCCAGGGTGGCTGGTGTTGGAACGATTTGTTTGAAAACTAGTATTGGAACTAAACTAGTTTTAAACAATGTAAAGCATGCACCTGATGTTCGTTTGCACTTGATCTCTGTTGGTGTTTTGGATGATGAGGGATATGTCAGTACCAATGGTGCTGGAAAGTGGAAGCTTACTAAAGGTTCCATGATTGTGGCTCGTGGCGAAAAGCGTCGTGGTCTATACTGGACTACGGCCTCTACCTGTGTTGATATGGTGAATGCAGTTGAGAGCAATAGCTCTTCAACGTTATGGCATAAGAGGCTTAGCCACATTAGCGAGAAAGGACTAAATGTTCTGGCCAAAAAGAAATTATTGTCAAATTTCGAAAGTGCTAAATTAGAAAAGTGTGAGCACTGCTTGGCTGGAAAACAAAATAGAGTTTCTTTCAAGTCTCATCCTCCTTCAAGAAAGACAGAGTTGCTTGAGTTGGTGCATTCAGATTTATGTGGTCCAATGAAGACAAGGACTTTGGGTGGTGCACTTTATTTTGCTACCTTTATTGATGATTGCTCAAGGAAACTTTGGGTCTACGTCTTAAAGACTAAAGATCAAGTGTTGGGTGTCTTTAAGCAGTTTCAGGCCTCAGTTGAAAGAGAAATTGGAAAGAAGCTGAAGTGTATTCGTACTGATAACGGTGGTGAATATTGTGGACCGTTTGCCGAATACTGCAAGCAACAGGGTATCAGACACCAGAAGACTCCTCCTAAGACTCCTCAGCTTAATGGTTTAGCAGAGAGGATGAACAGGACCTTGATGGAAAGAGTCAGATGTTTGCTTTCTGAAGCAAAGTTGCCGAATTCCTTTTGGGGTGAGGCTTTATTGACCGCTGCACATGTTATTAATCTATCCCCTGCGGTTGCTTTGCAAAGTGATGTTCCAAACAGAGTTTGGTATGGAAAGGATGTTTCCTATGACCACTTGAAAGTGTTTGGTTGTAAAGCTTTTGTACATGTGCCTAAAGATGAAAGGTCGAAATTAACTGCCAAGACAAGGCAGTGCATCTTCATTGGTTATGGCCTTGATGAGTTTGGTTACAGGCTATATGATCCAATTGAGAAGAAGGTTGTGAGAAGCCGTGATGTTATCTTCATGGAGGATCAAACCATTGAAGATATTAACAAAGCGGAGAAGATAAAATCTTCAAGTTCTGAAGGTTTAGTTAATCTTGATCAAGTTCCTCATACAAATGCTGATGAAGTTGGTGGGCTCGATGACGATGGTGATGCCCAGAATCATGTTCCAGATCAGCATGTTGATGATGATAACGATGCTGCTATTGATGAAGTAGATGCTCCTACTCATGAAGTCGTGGATGAGTCAGATATTCCACTTAGAAGGTCTACTAGACAGCATGTTCCTTCTTCCCGTTATTCACCTAATGAGTATGTATTACTCACTGATGGGGGAGAACCTGAATGTTATGAGGAGGCCATGGAAGATGAGCACAAGGATCAATGGATTGAAGCCATGCAAGATGAGATGAAATCTCTGCGTGAGAACCATACTTATGAGTTGGTGAACTTGCCTAAGGGCATGAGAGCTTTGAAGAACAAGTGGGTGTTCAAAGTTAAAGCCGAAGAACACAGCTTGAAGCCCAGATACAAAGCTAGATTGGTTGTTAAGGGATTTGGTCAAAGGAAAGGTATTGACTTTGACGAAATATTTTCTCCTGTCGTGAAAATGTCCTCCATTCGGACAGTTCTTGGTTTGACTGCTAGTCTTGATTTGGAGATTGAGCAGATGGATGTGAAGACTGCTTTTCTTCATGGTGACTTAGAAGAGGAGATTTATATGGAACAACCTGAAGGCTTCAAGGCAAAAGGTAAAGAAAATCTTGTATGCAAACTCAAGAAGAGTCTCTATGGATTGAAGCAAGCTCCCAGACAGTGGTACAAGAAGTTTGAGTCTGTTATGGGGAAGCAAGGCTACAAGAAGACTTCTTCAGATCACTGTGTGTTTGTACAAAGATTTTCTGATGGTGACTTTATCATCCTTCTGCTATATGTGGATGATATGTTGATTGTAGGCAAAAATGCTTCCAGGATTGACGAGTTGAAGAAACAGTTGAGTAAGTCTTTTGCAATGAAAGACTTGGGTCATGCTAAGCAGATTTTGGGCATGAGAATTACTCGTTCGAGAGATGAAAAGAAGCATTATTTGTCGCAGAAAAAGTACATAGAACGTGTACTAGAGCGCTTCAATATGAAGAGTGCTAAGTGGGTTAGCACACCTCTTCCTGGTCATCTGAAATTGAGCAAAAAGATGTGTCCTACAACAACAGAGGAAAAACAGAGAATGGCCAAGATTCCTTATTCCTCTGCCGTCGGAAGTTTAATGTATG